>NC_083226.1:174913880-175028331 GCF_032191835.1 Heteronotia binoei
CTCAGCTTCCTACTTGCCTTGAAAGCCCCTTCCTGGGATCTCCATAGGTTTTGGATGGGAGACCACCAAGGAAGAATCTGCAGAGGAAGGCAATGGCTAACCACCTCTGCTTCTCACTTGCCTTGAAAGCCCCTTCCTGAGATCTCCATAAGTCTTGGAAGGGAGACCACCAAGGAAGAATCTGCAGGGGAAGACAATGGCCAACCACCTCAGCTTCTCACTTGCCTTGAGAGCCCCTTCCTGGTATCTCCATAAGTCTTGGAAGGGAGACCACCAAGGAAGGCTCTGCAGAGGAAGGCAATGGCTAACCACCTCTGCTTCTCACTTGCCTTGAAAGTCCCTTCCTGGTATCTCCATAAGTCTTGGAAGGGAGACCACCAAGGAAGAATCTGCAGGGGAAGGCAATGGCCAACCACCTCAGCTTCTCACTTGCCTTGAGAGCCCCTTGCTGGGATCTCCATAAGTCTTGTATGGAGAACCACCAAGGAAGTCTCTGCAGAGGAAGTCAATGGCCAACCACCTCTGCTTCTCACTTGCCTTAAAAGCCCCTCGCTAGGGTCAGCACAAGTCTAAGCAAAGCACGGCTGGTACTTGGCTAACCACCTCTGCTTCTCACTTGCCTTGAAAGCCCCTTCCTGGGATCTCCATAAGTCTTGGAAGGGAGACCACCAAGGAAGAATCTGCAGGGGAAGACAATGGCCAACCACCTCAGCTTCTCACTTGCCTTGAGAGCCCCTTTCTGGGATCTCCATAAGTCTTGTATGGAGAACCACCAAGGAAGCCTCTGCAGAGGAAGTCAATGGCCAGCCACCTCTGCTTCTCACTTGCCTTAAAAGCCCCTCTATGGGGTCACCACAAGTCTAAGCTAAGCACGGCTGGTACTTGGCTAACCACCTCTGCTTCTCACTTGCCTTGAAAGCCCCTTCCTGGGATCTCCATAAGTCTTGGAAGGGAGACCACCAAGGAAGAATCTGCAGGGGAAGACAATGGCCAACCACCTCAGCTTCTCACTTGCCTTGAGAGCCCCTTGCTGGGATCTCCATAAGTCTTGTATGGAGAACCACCAAGGAAGTCTCTGCAGAGGAAATCAATGGCCAACCACCTCTGCTTCTCACTTGCCCTGGAAGTCTCCCACTGGGGTCACACAGACACAGAGGAACCGTTCTGCATGCCAGATTCTGAGCCTCGGTGCAATAACATGCACTGCCCAGCCCACCGGAGCTAGCCGCAGGACAAACCTCTAAAGCTCCTTTCGATATATACGAAGATAAAGGAATGAATTCCTCATAAAAGAATTCATAACAGATCTCACCACTGGGAAGGTAATATATGGTTATAGAAGATAAAATGGAAGAGATCAGTAAGATTTAAAATCCTTTCCAAAGCCATATAGGAAAGCAACTTTAAGAATATTAGATGTCATGAATGAACCATTGCGTTTGGCATTCTCTCTATGCCCTTGTGAATGTTAAGCATTCTTATTTATGGACTCGAGCTGCGGCTGGTATCTGCCGCTGCATATTGGGGGGCGGTGAGAAACGACGCCCGGCTAAGCAAGCCGATGCACCCCATTGAAATTCCTTGGGTCTCGTTGCTGGCAACAGCAGGTTGCAAGCTCGTTGAACTGTCAATCGGGCAGTGTGTCACATCCCAGCGGAAAGCTGCTCGCCTGATCTCACCCTGGGAATTCTCACAACCAAACTCCCCAGTCTTGCTATGCGAAGGAGGGGGAAATGAGCTAATGGAAGAATGAGGATAAAAATGCAGCTGTTCAAATTGCTAAGGCCCAGGGCTTTTTTTGTAGCAAGAACTCATTTGCTTATTAGGCCACGCCTTTATAATAATAATAATAAAAATAATTTTTTATTTCTATCCCGCCCTCCCCGCCGAAGCAGGCTCTGATGTAGCCAATCTACAAGCAGCTACAAGCATGGCAAGCTTTAAGAGGGGATGGGATAAACATATAGAGTGCAATCTCCATAAGTCTTGCATGGAAGACCACCAAGGAAGTCTCTGCAAAGGAAGTCAATGGCCAACCACCTCAGCTTCTCACTTGCCTTGAGAGCCCCTCGCTGGAATCTCTATAAGTCTTGTATGGAAGACCACCAAGGAAGTCTCTGCAGAGGGCCAACCACCTCTGCTTCTCACTTGCCTTGAGAGCCCCTTGCTGGAATCTCCATAAGTCTTCTATAGAAGACCACCAAGGAAGTCTCTGCAGAGGGCCAACCACCTCTGCTTCTCACTTGCCTTGAGAGCCCCTTGCTGGAATCTCCATAAGTCTTGTATGGAAGACCACCAAGGAAGTCTCTGCAGAGGGCCAACCACCTCTGCTTCTCACTTGCCTTGAGAGCCCCTTGCTGGAATCTCCATAAGTCTTGTATGGAAGACCACCAAGGAAGTCTCTGCAGAGGGCCAACCACCTCTGCTTCTCACTTGCCTTGAGAGCCCCTTGCTGGAATCTCCATAAGTCTTCTATGGAAGACCACCAAGGAAGTCTCTGCAGAGGGCCAACCACCTCTGCTTCTCACTTGCCTTGAGAGCCCCTTGCTGGAATCTCCATAAGTCTTGTATGGAAGACCACCAAGAAAGTCTCTGCAGAGGAAGTCAATGGCCAACCATCTCTGCTTCTCATTTGCCTTGAGAGCCCCTTGCTGGAATCTCCATAAGTCTTGTATGGAAGACCACCAAGAAAGTCTCTGCAGAGGAAGTCAATGGCCAACCACCTCACTTGCCTTGAAAGGCACTAGGTTAAGCAGGGTCAGCCTTGCTCACTATTTGGATGGGTGTCTGGAGCTGGCAACTCTACCATCACCCTTCCTTTGCTTCTATACTGTATACTGTTTTGCTTGTATACTGTCACTGTTTGCTTGTATCCTGTCACATATACTGTATACTGGGGGAGACTTGTCTTAGCAGTAGTATGTGCGAAAAGGATCTCAGGGTCTTAGCGGACCATACGCTGAACATGACTCAACAGTGTGATGCAGTGGCTAAAAAGACAAATGCAATTTTGGGCTGTATCAACAGAAGTCTAGTGTCCAGATCATGTGATGTGGTGGGATCGCTTTACTCTGTTCTGGTAAGACCTCACCTGGAGTACTGTTTCCAGTTTTGGACACCACATTTTAAGACAAGCTGGAACGGGTCCAGAGAAGGGTGACAAAGATGGCGAGGGGTCTGGAGACCAAGTCCTACGAAGAAAGGTTGAAGGAGCTGGAGATGTTTAGCCTGGTGAGGAGGCAGCTGAGAGGTGATAGGATCACCATCTTCAAGTACTTGAAGGACTGTCCTATAGAGGATGGTGTGGGATTGTTTTCTGTGGCCCCAGAAGGTAGGACCAGAACCAACAAGTTGAAATTAAATCAAAAGAGTTTCCAGCTCAACATTAGGAAGAACTTCCTGACCATTAGAGCGATTCCTCAGTGGAACAGGCTTCCTCGGGAGGTGCTGGGCTCTCCTTCCTTGGAGGTTTTTAAACAGAGGCTAGATGTCCATCTGACAGCAATGAAGATCCTGAGCTAATGGAAGAATGAGGATAAAAATGCAGCTGTTCGAATTGCTAAGGCCCAGGGCTTTTTTTGTAGCAAGAACTCATTTGCTTATTAGGCCACGCCTTTATAATAATAATAATAAAATAATTTTTTATTTCTATCCCGCCCTCCCCGCCGAAGCAGGCTCTGATGTAGCCAATCTACAAGCAGCTACAAGCATGGCAAGCTCAGGGCGGCTAACAACATTCAATGAGACATTATACAAAATACAATGGTTAAAACAGCATTAAAATTATAAAACAACATTAAAATTATACATAGTTGATACATATTTTAAGACTAATCCAACATATATAATCTATAACTAACAGCAGCAGAGATGTTCCGGGCGCTGTTTATCCATTTACATATTTAAATGATGGCAAGAATCGTTGAGGAGTCGCTTTGTTGAATCCTCCATTCGGCCATCCTCTTTCAGCAGTCCAGAAAGGCCTGCCTAAAGAGGATGGACTTGCAGGCCTTGCGGAATTGGTCTAAGTATAGGAATCAGGCCTCATTTTGGGCAGGCGCTCAGAGGAGCGGAGCTCTGGAACCTCTAAATGTCACTGTGCTCTTTCTTTCTTACACCCACTGTGGAGAAACGCCATTTTGGCTTGTCTTTCTCTGGGAGTTGGCTGGAGGAGTCTCTCAAACCGGAAGCAGGCTTTGGGGTCCTAGTCTCTTCTTCCTCCCCCTTCCCCTCCTGTCTGGGAACAGAAATTCTGAGTAGGGTTGCCAATCCCCAGATGGGGGCAGGGGATCCCCCGGTTTGGAGGCCGTCCCCCCGCTTCAGGGTCGTCAGAAAGCGGGGGGGAGGGGAGGGAAACGTCTGCTGGGAATTCTATTATCCCCTATGGAGATTTATTCCCATAGAAAATCATGGAGATTTGATCTGCGGGTATCTGGTGATCAGGGGGGGCTGTTTTTTGGGGTAGAGGCACCAGATTTTCAGTATAGCATCTAGTGCCTCTCTCCAAAATACCCCCAAGTTTCCAAAAGATTGGACCAGGGGGTCCAGTTCTATGAGCCCCAAAAGAAGGTGCCCCTATCCTTCATTATTTTCTATAGAAGGAAGGAATTGAAAAGGTGTGCTATCCCTTTAAATGTGATGGCCAGCACTCCCTTTGGAGTTCAATTATGCTTGTCACAGCCTTGATCCTGACTCCACCCCTAATGTCTCCTGGCTCCACCCCCCAAAGTCTCCTGGCTCCACCCCCAAAGTCCCCAGATATTTCTTGAATTGGACTTGGCAACCCTAATTCCGAGGTTTCCTAGAGCGACAGGAAGTCTGTCAGACGGGTCTTCCATGATGCTGCAGGAAGGAAAACCAGTTTCGGGGACGGGGGGGGGGGACGGGCTTTTATATTATTGGTTTTTGGTGGGAAGTGGACCATTTTTGATTTGAGTCTTGGAGTGCTGAGTCGAATCTGGATGGTATAGTCAGGGCCAGTTGTATAGTAGGGAAAGAAGGAGCGCTTTCCCCTGGTTTGATTTAGTTCTTCTGTTCACAATTTTATAATGCCTCTATATAGTTGTATGTTTTAAATAAACATTTTGTCTGTTTAAAAAGGTAGTCTCTTTGTGCCACCTAGTTTCCCCAAATGCCCCAGACCACGCTACTGCAAGAGGGGAGTCCAGGGAAGGGGGGAGGCATGCAGTTGGCAAGGGTGCCAATCCTCCAGGGGTCCCCCAAAGATGGACTTTGGTCTCTGTCATAACCAGGTGCTGGGTTGGCAGAGGCCAGGTATCCGAACTGGCAGGAAGGGGGGTTGGGAGTCCTGTTCCTATCGGTCAAGAACCTCTAAATTGAGCAGGCAGTGGCAGCGTGCCCTAGTGGGCGGGAAGAAGATTAGCTGCCTTCAGGAGTTGGCAACTCAAAAGGGAGTTGACGGGACCCGGTCTGAAGGCAGAATTGGGCCGGTTTTGCCACGTTCCCCCCAAAAAAACTTGTTTCTGGGCTCCATTGTGATCTCTGTGAGAATTTTACATAAGAACCTAAGAGAAGCCATGTTGGATCAGGCCAATGGACCATCCATTCCAACATTCTGTGTTACACAGTGGCTAAAAAACCCAGGTGCCTGACTCTCGTTAGTCAGAAACGAAATTCCTCGAGAAGATGAATATATTGCAGTTTATATTTTGACAGCAGCAAGAACCCTTTTTGCAAAATTTTGGAGACAAAAGGGTTGTCCACAACAAGATGACATAGTTCAGAAAATATTGCAGGTCGCTGAAATGGACATTTTATCAAATTTAGTAAGAGGGATGCCGAAAAGTGAAGCTATAAAGAAATGGGAAAAAATTTATAATTGGTTGGGAAAAAAAATGATTTATTTGATGGGTTTTTATGGATATACTATTGTTTAAAGACACTGTTATAACTAACTCAAGCAGAAAGATGGTGTAAAGTTTTGGTTTTCACCACAATCAACCTCTTCCAGTATGAAAATTAATGTATAGTCGATGTATATAACTGTTTGATTTTTAATTTTAGGATTTTCTGTATGTTTAAGATAAAGGTTGGAAACAAAATAAAATAAAATAAAAAACACCAGGTGCCATCCGGAAGTCCACCAGTGGGGCTAGAAGCCCTCCCACTATGCCCCCGCAACCACCAAGAATACAGAGCATCACTTGCCCCAGAGAGTTCCAACAATACGCTGTGGCTAATAGCCACTGATGGACCTCTGCTCCATATGCTTATCCAACCCTCTCTTGAAGCTGGCTATGCTTGAACATAAGAACATAAGAGAAGCCATGTTGGATCAGGCCAATGTCCCATCCAGTCCAACACTCTGTGTCACACAGTGGCCAAAAAAATTATACACACACACACACTGTGGCTAATAGCTACTGATGGACTTCTGCACCATATTTTTATCTAACCCCCTCTTGAAGCTGTCTATGCTTGTAGCCGCCACCACCTCCTGTGGCAGTGAATTCCACATGTTAATCACCCTTTGGGTGAAGAAGGACATCCTTTTATCTGTTTTAACCTGACTGCTCAGCAATTTCATCGAATGCCCACGAGTTCTTGTATTGTGAGAAAGGGAGAAAAGTCCTTCTTTCTCTACCTTCTCTATCTCATGCATAATCTTGTAAACCTCTATCATGTCACCCCGCAGTCGACGTTTCTCCAAGCTGAAGAGCCCCAAGCGTTTTAACCTTTCTTCATAGGGAAAGTGTTCCAAACCTTTAATCATTCTAGTTGCCCTTTTCTGGACTTTTTCCAATGCTATAATATCCTTTTTGAGGTGCGGTGACCAGAATTGTACACAGTATTCCAAATGAGACCGCACCATCGATTGATACAGGGGCATTATGATACTGGCTGATTTGTTTTCAATTCCCTTCCTAATAATTCCCAGCATGACATTGGCCTTTTTTATTGCAATCGCACACTGTCTTGACATTTCAGTGAGTTATCTACCACAACCCCAAGATCTCTGTCTTGGTCAGTCTCTGCCAGTTCACACCCCATCAACTTGTATTTGTAACTGGGATTCTTGGCCTCAATGTGCATTACTTTGCACTTGGGCACATTGAACCGCATCTGCCATGTTGACGCCCACTCACCCAGCCTCAACAGATCCCTTTGGAGTTCCTCACAATCCTCTCTGGTTCTCATCACCCTGAACAATTCAGTGTCATCTGCAAACTTGGCCACTTCACTGCTCACTCCCAACTCCAAATCATTTATGAACAAGTTAAAGAGCATGGGACCTAGTACTGAGCCCTGCGGCACCCCACTGCTTACCGTTCTCCACTGCAAAGACTGTCCATTTATACTCACTCTCTGCTTCCTATTAATTAGCCAGTTTTTGATCCACAAGAGGACCTGTGCTTTTACTTCATGACTCTCAAGCTTTCTCAGGAGCCTTTGATGAGGAACTTTATCAAAAGCTTTCTGGAAGTCAAGGTATACAACATCTATTGGGTCTCCTTTGTCCACATGTTTGTTCACCCCCTCAAAGAAATGTAACAGGTTAGTGAGGCAAGATCTTCCCTTACAGAACCCATGCTGAGTCCTCCTCAATAACCCGTGTTCATCAATGTGCCTACTCATTCTGTCCTTGATAATGGTTTCTACCAACTTTCCCAGTATTGAAGTCAGACTGACTGGCCTGTAATTTCCCAGATCTCCTCTGGAACCCTTTATAAAGATGGGGATGACATTTGCTACCTTCCAATCCTCAGGAATGGAGGCAGGTATCAATGAAAGATTACATATTTTTGTCAGAAGATCCACAAGTTCAACTTTGAGTTCTTTCAGAACTCTTGAATGTATGCCATCCGGACCTGGTGACTTATTCGTTTTTAATTCATCTATCAGTTGTAGGACCTCCTCTCTTGTCACCTCAATCTGACTCAGACCTTTCAACACCCCTTCCAAAATTAGTGGTTCTGGAGCGGGCAAACACTTTTCATCTTCCACAGTGAAGACGGAGGCAAAAAATGCATTCAGCTTCTCAGCCATTTCCCTATCCTCCTTCCGTAATCCTTTGACACCTTGGTCATCCAAGGGCCCCACTGCCTCCCTGGCTGGTTTCCTGCTTCTAATATATTTGAAGAAATTTTTATTGTTGCTTGTAACCATCACCACCACCTCCTGTGGCAGTGAATTCCATGTGCTAATCACCCTGTGGGAGAACAAATACTTCCTTTTATCAGTTCTAACCCATCTACTCAGCAATTTCATTGAATGCGCATGAGTTCTCATATTGTTTTATTTTATTTATTTTATCAAATTTATATCCCGCCCTCTCCTAATGGCCTCAGGGTGACTTTGTGAGAAAGGGAGAAAAGTACTTCTTTCTCTATTTTCTCTATCCCAACTCTAAGATTCCACAAACTTTCTAATCTTCCCCCCCCCCACCAACAAAATCGGAAAATAACCAAAACATATAAAGCAGACAGATGGAAATCATCATCGTGCCACTGTGGCCATATAGGAGAAAGTAATTTTAAAAGTATACAAGCAAAAGAAGCCTCACTCCAATGGGACACTATCATATTCCAAGACACTGTAATGCTGGACAACACATCAAATGAGCACATGAAGCTGCCTTATACTGAATCAGACCCTCGGTCCATCAAAGTCAGTATTGTCTACTCAGACTGGCAGCGGCTCTCCAGGGTCTCAAGCTGAGGTTTTTCATGCCTATTTGCCTGGACCCTTTTTAGCTGGAGATGCCGGGGATTGAACTTGAGACGTTCTGCTTACCAAGCAGATGCTCTACCACTGAGCCACCGTCCCTCCATCGAATTGCCATGTTAGATTACACAGAGAAGCCATTGAAATCCATGTACATAAACACAATTTCAACAGGAAGGAAGAAAGTTTAGAAATGAATAGGGCATGGCTTCCAGTCCTGGAAAACACAAAATGTCCTACAGCTTACAACAGCACTACAGATAATATTAGAATTTCAATAGCCAATCCATATACAAAAGAACCCCCTCAGGTAAGCTCCCCCATTAGCATGCCAGGAAGCTCCCACAAGACAATGACTCCACCCTACCCCACCTGCCTGAGTAGATATAAATTACCTTCCTACCATCTTCTTCTCAATTTGACCCAGAGAGAACTCCAGTTTCCTGGGTTACGCCCCTGAGGATGCCAGTCACAGTTGCTGGCGAAACGTCAGGTCTCACAATGCCAAGACCACAGCCATAAAGCCTGGAAAATCTATAACAATCTTTAATTTAAAAAGCATGATGGGAGTAAGGCCTTGGGTCAGCCATAGCTCTCGCAGAATTGTCCTTGAAAGGGCAGCTTCTGGGAGAGCTATCTCACAGAGTGTCTGTTGGGGAGGAGGGTAAGGGAGATTGTGAGCCGCTCTGAGACTCTGGTTCAGAGAGAAGGGCAGGATATAAATCTGTGGTCGTCGTCTTCTTCTTCTTCTTCTTGCCCTGGCACTATTAGCCAAAGGGAAACTCCCTGTCCAGAGGAGATCACTGAATGCATCTCTTTAACCTATACCCTATCACTAAAAGACCACAATATTTGTCAGAATGCCTCTCCCCATCCCAATCTACCTGGATACTTTGCTCCATCTCTGGGGCCTTCCTCTGGGTGCCAACCTCTCAAAAGGTTTGGAGGGTGGCAACTAGGGAGAGGGCATTTTCAGTGGTGCCCCCCCATCTTTGGAACAAGCCTGGTGCCAAATTTGCCATCTTTTCAGCACCAGGTTAAGATAGCCCTCTTTTGGGGAGCTTTTAAAGACCGCCTTGGTCTCGCAGGGGCCCAATTCGATTTGTCATGTCCTTTTTCCTCTCTGTGGGTTAGGTCTTTTGGGGGGCGGCTTATCGCTTTAATGTCTTTCATGTTCTCTTAAACTGTTGTTGAATTCTTAATGCTTTATCTAAAGGAGATTGTGAGCCACTCTGAGACTCTGAAATTCAGAGTGGAGGGTAGGATATAAATCCAATATCTCCTCCTTCTGCTCCTCCTCCACTTTTGATGAAACTTAGGTGTGTTGACCGGTGAAGACGTTGCAGTACTTTGAGATTCTGAGTGAAGGGCAGGTTATAAATGTAGTTCTCTCCTTCTCCTCCTCTTGGTAAGTTCCTCTCCATCCTGGTAACCCAAAAGCAGAGATGGAGGCTTATAGTGCCTAAACATCCACAGGAACAATGAAATGGGGAAGGAATCTTTGAGATTTCAGTTTCCTTCCGATCCAGCTTGTATTTGGGGGAGAAAGAAAATTACGACTACCTGGTTCAATATCTCTTCAAGCAAACAAGGAGAATGCCTACGGCTTATAGCAGATGCACCAGCACATCGTGGGTGATGAATGCATTTTGGACACCAAACTGTCATCTCAGGTCTTATATATTTTTTATCTGCCTCACTGCTGTACACCTGCATGTCGTTGATAAAGCATCTGCTCCGTGGTTCAGATGAGTCTTAAGCTCAGTTTTACAGGCCTTGGTTTAACTTTATCCTAGCCTTTTTCTTTTCCCGGCTTTCTTTTTCAAAAACGCTTGTACGCTGGTTCTCCGAAACCTCATCGAAGCAAAGAGAAAAGCCAATGGAAATTTGCCTTGCCCTTTAGGGCTGCCAGGTCCAATTCAAGAAATATCTGGGGACTTTGGTGATGGAGCCAGGAGACATTAGGCATGGAGCTAGGAGAAAGGTTGTGACAAGCGTAATTGAACTCCAAAGGGTTCTACATCGAAAGGGACCGCACACCTTTTAAATGCCTTCTCTCCACTGGAAATAATGAAGGATAGGGGCGCCTTCTTTGGAGGCTCATAGAATTCGACCCCCTGGTTCAATCTTTTTGGAACCTGGAGGGTCTTTTGAGGAGAGGCAGCAGATGATATGCTGCAAATTTTGTGCCTCTACCTCAAAACAGCCTCCCTGGAGCCCCAGATACCTGCAGTTCAATTTTCCATTATACTGTAAGGTAATCATTCTCCATAGGGAATAATGGAGTGCTTAGCAGACATTTCCCTCACCCACCCCCCAGCTTTCTGATGACCCTGAAAAGGGGAGGGCCTCAAAACCGGGGGATCCTCTGCCCCCACCTGGGGATTAGCAACCCTATTGTTATTGCATCTGAAAATGAGAGCTCGTGTACATAAAAGCAGGGCTTTTTGTAGCAGGAACTCCTTGCATATTAGGGCACACACCCCTGATGTAGCCAGTCCTCCTGGAGCTTACAGCAGGCCCTGTGAGAAGAGCCCTGTAAGGAATTCTAGCAGGACCTCCTTTGCCCATTAGGCCACACACCCCTGATGTAGCCAGTCCTCCTGGAGCTTACAGTAAGCCCTGTATTAAGAGGCCCGGTAAGCTCTTGGAGGATTGGCTACATCAGGGGCGTGTGGCCTAATATGCAAAGGAGTTCCTGCTACAGAAAAAGGTCTGATCAAAACCAAGCAACGGCAAAATTCTATGCATGTATCAGCTCAGCATCTGCCTTAAAATGCTTCTTGAATTGTAGTTGTCATCATAAAACCTTCTTCCCATCATACTTTTTAAATGACTTTCTCCTATGTGACCCCAGTGGCCTGATGCGGTTTTCCATCTGTCTGATTTATACATTTTGATTATTTTCCCTGTTTTTGTGTGTGTGTGGGGGGGAAATGTTGAAAAAGGTTTGTCAAATCTTAGAGTTCAGCAGAATTCTCACAGGGAGTCTCAACCATGGAACCCAGAAGGAAGTGTGTGTGTGTGTGTGTGTGTGTGTGTGTGTATATATATATTGGAGGGGGTCGGTAAGAAAGAAAGAGCACAATAAAATTTAGAGCGTCCAGAGTTCCGCTCCTGTGAGCTCCTGCCCAAAATGAGGCCTGGATACATATATAATTGCAGGAACTTTGTACTGGAAAGAAATCCATGCTGGAATACCCACTAGAATACCCACACACAGATGTCCACATTGAGGGGTAGGGTTGCCAATCCCCACGTAGGGGCAGGGGATCCCCTGGTTTGGAGGCCCTCCCCCCCGCTTCAGTGTCGTCAGAAAGTGGGGGGAGGGGAGGGAAATGTCTGCTGGGAACTCTACTATTTCCTATGGAGATTTATTCCCATAGAAAATCATGGAGAATTGATCTGTGGGTATCTGGGGCTCTGGGGGGGCTGTTTTTTGGGGTATAGGCACCAAATTTTCAGTATAGCATCTAGTGCCTCTCCCCAAAATACCCCCCAAGTTTCAAAAAGATTGGGCCAGGGGGTCCATTTCTATGAGCCCCAAAAGAAGGTGCCCTATCCTTCATTATTTCCTATGGAAGGAAGGCATTGAAAAGGTGTGCCGTCCCTTTAAATGTGATGGCCAGAACTCCCTTTGGAGTTCAATGATGCTTGTCACAGCCTTGATCTTGGCTCCACTCCGAATGCCTCCCGGCTCCACCCCCAAAGTCCCCAGATATTTCTTGAATTGGACTTGGCAACCCTATTGAGGGGACTTTCCAGAATATTCTCTGAATACACTGCACTTGTAGGGTTTTTCTCTTCTTGTTGTTGTTGTTTCTTCTACCCGGCTTAGACAAGAGTTTGTTCATCCAACATCCAATTATTTTTTTTTTCCAAACAAAAAGTAAACCAGGATCAAACTCTGAGAAGATTCTGGGTAATTGTACTCACGAGTGGAACAGCACCACCTGCATAACGGCGATCGGATCTGGTGGGCTGCGAACATGTTTTAATTACAAGGATTTGAACCCGTGATCCCTTGAGAAACTTTTCCCGTTGCATGGCACATTAACTCAGGACCCATGATGGCATCATAGGGGCTTCCTCTCTTCTTTAATTGCTGCTTGCTTCTCAGCAAATTAAACTCACTCTTTGCAAGGAAACCCTCCAAAAGAGGGTTGGGATTTTTTTTTTTTTAGCCAATGTGTGACACAGTGTGTTGGATTGGATGGGCCATTGGCCTGACCTAACATGGCTTCTCTTCTGTTCTTATGTGACACAGAGTGTTGGACTGGAGGGGCCATTGGCCTGATCCAACATGGCTTCTCTTATGTGACACAGTGTGTTGGATTGGATGGGCCATTGGCCTGACCTAACATGGCTTCTCTTCTGTTCTTATGTGACACAGAGTGTTGGACTGGATGGGCCATTGGCCTGATCCAACATGGCTTCTCTTATGTGACACAGAGTGTTGGACTGGATGGGCCATTGGCCTGATCCAGCAGGGCTTCTCTTATGTGACACAGAGTGTTGGACTGGATGGGCCACTGGCCTGATCCAACATGGCTTCTCTTATGTTCTTATGTGACACAGAGTGTTGGACTGGATGGGCCATTGGCCTGATCCAACATGGCTTCTCTTATGTTCTTAGGTGACACAGAGTGTTGGACTGGATGGGCCATTGGCCTGATCCAACATGGCTTCTCTTCTGTTCTTATGTGACACAGAGTGTTGGACTGGAGGGGCCATTGGCCTGATCCAACAGGGCTTCTCTTATGTTCTTATGTGACACAGAGTGTTGGATTGGATGGGCCATTGGCCTGACCTAACATGGCTTCTCTTATGTTCTTAATTACAGTGAGGTAGCCATGTTAGCCTACCACTGCAGAACTGGAAAATGAATCCCGTGGCATCTTAGAAAAACTGATGCCCATATTGTAGTGGAGGCTTTTATGCAGGGCTTTTTTTAGTAGCAGGAACTCCTTTGCATATTAGGCCACACACCCCTGATGCAACCAATCCTCCAAGAGCTTACAGGGCTCTTCGTACAGGGCCTACTGCAAGCTCCAGGAGGATTGGCTACATCAGGGGTGTGTGGTCTATTATGCAAAGGAGTTCCTGCTACAAAAAAAGCCCTGGTTTTGATATTCATAGACTCAAGGTCTTGCTTTATATTTTTTCCCTTTGGTTACTGAATAGATGTGGCACAAAAGGCCCCATGAAAAGCCCCAACCTTGAGTTCAGAATCACTGATGATCCAAGTAGAGTTGCCAATTTAATACAAGCAATATCTGGGGACTTTGGGGCTGGAGCCAGGAGACTTTGGAGGTGGAGCCAGGAGACATTGGGAGCAAGGTTGTGACAAGCATAACTGAACTCCAAGGGAGTTCTAGCCATCACATTTAAAGGGACCACACAGCTTTCTAAATGCCTTCATTCCATAGAAAATAATGGATAGGGGCACCTTCTTTGGGGGCTCATAGAATTGGACTCCCTGGTCCAATCTTTTTGAAATCTGAAGAGTGTCTTGAGGAGGGGCACTGGATGTTATACTGAAAATTCCGTGCCTCTACCTCAAAACACAGTCCCCCCGGAGTCCCAGATACCAGCAAACCAATTTTCCACTATTTCCTATTTCCCATCCAGTCCAACACTCTGTGTCACATAAGAACAGAAGAGAAGCCATGTTAGGTCAGGCCAATGGCCCAATCCAATCCATAGGAAATAATAGAGTTCCCTGCAGACATTTCTCCCCCCCCCCCGCCGCTTTCTGATGACTCTGAAGCGGGGGGAGGGCTTCCAAACTGGGGGATCCCCTGCCCCCACCTGGGGATTGGCAACCCTAGATCCAAGGGAAAGTTCCTTTAGAAGGCATGACCATCGGTCTCCTCACTTTTAATTGTATCATCTGCTTTCAAATCCTCTGCTCTCCCCCGTGAAAGTCAATGGGGCTCTTTGATCAGCATGTCCTCTGGGCTGGAAGGACTAATGGCCGAGACGTCTACTTGGTTGTCTGCACCAAAATAACAAGATGAGACACGCCGCTGTTTCCTGGAACCTTTCCCGCTCGTCTTTTTGCTTTCCCCGTTTAATTGAAGAAATCGATGTTTCCGGTAGATCTGAAACTTTTTTCGTCGGCGCTGAGTATTTTCTTGCAGTTTGTAGAACGGCAGTTTAACGGGGGGAGAGGTGAGGCACTTTCAGAGAGGGCAGCAGAACAGACAACGAGGAGTGGAAGCCTCCGTTGTAGATGAACTTCTGGCACAGGGCAGCCAAGCTTCAACCACAGAGATTTTGTTCAAATACCAGAGCGTCCCACAGTGCCAGCAATCTGATGGAATCACTTCAAGTTCTTCCGAATTCTGAGCTGGAAACTCTCCTAATTTAGTATCAACCCATTAGTACCAGTCCTACCTTCTGGGGCCACAAAAAAACAATTCCACATCATCCTCTATATGACAGCCCTTCAAGGACTTGAAGATGGTGATCATATCACCTCTCAGCCACCTCCTCTCCAGGCTAAACATGCCCAGCTCCTTCAACCTTTCTTCATAGGACTTGATCTCCAGACCCGTCACCATCTTTGTCACACTCCTCTGGATCCGTTCCAGGTTGTCTATATCCTTCTTAAAATGTGGTGCCCAAAACTAAGCACAATACTCCAGGTGAGGTCTTACCAGAGTAGAATAAAGAGATACCATCACTTCATATGATCTGGACACTATACTTCTGTTAATACATCTGTTAATAGGTCCAGCTGTTAATAGGTCCTTCTGTTATTAGGTCCATGAGTGGCTATTAACCACATGGTATAGATGGAACTCTCTGGGCCAAGTGATGCTCTGTATTCTTGGTGCTTTGAGGGCAACAGTGGGAGGGCTTCTAGTGTCCTGGCCCCACTGGTGGACCTCCTGATGGCACCTGGGTTTTCTTGCCAGTGTGTGACGGAGTGTTGGACAGGATGGGCCATTGACCTGATCCAACATGGCTTCTTATGTTCTTCCAGTGTGTACCAGCAGTGAGGTCACTGCATTGCCAGTGATGTCAGCATCACACCACGGTAGGCTTCTCCAATGCCACAGCTGATGTCCCCCTCTCCTACACTGGTATTAGACCTCCTATCCCAAACCCATTATTACTTGTCTTTTGCCTTAGATTTATATTGACTCATTTAAATAATTGTATCCTGTTTTCTCCTCTGATAGGACTAGCACTGATTTACAAAGGAAAATAAACTGACTGAGCACATTCAAACTGCAATGTATAACCCCACAAGCTTCTAGCTGAACTTAAAGGAAGTGCTTGGAAACATTGAAAATCCTACTCTTAAACAATGGTTCCTTCAAATTTTTGGATTTTATAGTTGCAGAAAAATAATCAGATTATTTGCTGTTGATGGATAACTCTGTCCCATTGGCACTTCACCGAGAGAGGGTGCCCCCTTTTTTCTGAATGCGTCGACAATTTTGCAACAAAAGGAAATGAAATACCCAAGAAATATATTCAGTTTTCATTTTATTAATGCCGTGGCTTTCCGCATTCTTCTTCACAGCTTATTGTACCACGCCGCGTTTAAATTGCTCTTATCTACATTAAGCGTACAATGACTTCAGAACCCTCGTTCATCCGAAACCCAGCTTGGTATAGCAATTAAGAGTGGCAGATTCTGATCTGCAGAACCAGGTTTGATTCCCCACTTCTCCACCACCTGAAGCCTTGGGTCAGTCTCCGTTCTCTCGGAGCTCTTTCAGCCCCACCTACCTCACAGGGTTGTCTGTTGTGGGGAGGGGAAGGGGGGGAAATTGTAAGCCACTCTGAGACTCCTACAGTTAGTGAAGGGCAGAGTATAAAACCAACTCTGCTTCCTATAGAGGACCAACATTGTTAGCACCCTTTGAGTTTCCCTGGGTCAACCTGCCCTTTGAGCTTTCCTGGTCCAAACTGCACCCTTCTCCTCCTCCATCTCTCCTCCACTACATCAAACTCAGTCCCACCTACCTCACAGGGTGTTTGTTGTGGGGGAAGAAGATAAAGAGCCAGTTTGGTGTAGTGGTTAAGTGTGCGGACTCTTATCTGGGAGAACCAGGTTTGATTCCCACTCCTCCACTTGCACCTGCTGGCATGGCCTTGGGTCAGCCATAGCTCTGGCAGAGGTTGTCCTTGAAAGGGCAGCTGCTGGGAGAGCCCTCTCCAGCCCCACCCACCTCACAGGGTGTCTGTTGTGGGGGAGGAAGGTAAAGGAGATTGTGAGCCGCTCTGAGACTCTTTGGAGTGGAGGGCGGGATATAAATCCAATATCTTCATCTTCTTCTAAAGGAGATTAGAAGACTGGAGTGAAGGGCAGGATATAAATCCAATATCATCATCATCATCTGATGAAACTACAGAATTAGAAATGGAATTCTCCTGAAGGTTCCAGATTTGCACAAACCTAAATTATCTGGTATTGAGCCCTGTGGCACAGAGTGGTAAAGCTGCAGTACTGCAGTCCGAGCTCTGCTCACAACTTGAGTTCGATCCTGGCAGAAGCTGGGTTCAGGGAGCTGGCTCATGGTTGACTCAACTTCCCATCCTTCTGAGGTCAGTAAAATGAGTCCCCAGCTTGCTGGGGGGAAAGCGTAGCTGACTGAAGAAGACAACGGCAAACTACCCCGTAAAAAAAGTCTGCCAAGAAAACATCGTGATGTGATGTCATCCTATGAATTGGTAACGGCTCGGTGCTTGCACTGGGAATTACTTTCACCTTTTTAAATTGTCCCGTATCGCAGCATCATTTGAAAAGAAGCCCACCGACCCATTCTTACTCACTTGCAATGAGAAAGCCAGTTTGGTGTAGTGGTTAAGTGTGCAAACTCTTATTTGGGAGAACCGGGTTTGATTCCCCACTCCTCCACTTACCGCTGCTGGGATGGCCTTGGGTCAGCCATAGCTCTCGCAGGAGTTGTCCTTGAAAGGGTAGCAGATGTTAGAGCCCTCTCAGTCCCACCCACCTCACAGGGTGCCTGTTGTGGGGGGAGAAGATACGGGAGATTGCAAACCGCTCTGAGTTTCTGATTCAGAGAGAAGGGCGGTGTATAAATCTGCAATTCTTCTTCTTCTTCTTCTTCTTCTTCTTCTTCTTCTTCTTCTTCTTCTTCTTCTCCTCCTCCTCCTCCTCCTCCTCCTCCTCCAGCCTGGATTTTCTGTCTACAGCAAGTCAGCTGCCTAAGCTCAGGTATTAATTTTCAAGGATTTCTCACAAGGTATAGGAGTCCTTAAGAACATAAGAGAAGCCATGCTGGATCAGGCCAACGGCCCATCAAGTCCAACACTCTGTGTCACACAGTGGCAAAAAATGTTATATACACACATACACTGTGGCTAATAGCCACTGATGGACCTCTGCTCCATATTTTTATCTAAACCCCTCTTGAAGGTGGCTATACTTGTGGCCGCCACCACCTCCTGTGGCAGTGAATTCCACATGTTAATCACCCTTTGGGTGAAGAAGTACTTCCTTTTATCCGTTTTAACCTGTCTGCTCAGCAATTTCATCGAATGCCCACGAGTTCTTGTATTGTGAGAAAGGGAGAAAAGTACTTCTTTCTCTACTTTCTCCATTCCATGCATTATCTTGTAAACCTCTAGAAGGGGTGGATTATGGTAGAGGAAGAGAGAGAGAGAGAACCAGAATACTGTCACTCAATTAAAAATATCTTTCTGTGTGTGTGTGTGGGGGGGAGTTTTTCCATGAGCTTGTTTCAGGGGAAGGCCTTCCCAGAGAGAGCTGTTACGAAGGAGCAAGAGATGGCAGTGTTGATACATCTATCGGAGGAGGCTGCCGGTGAGGTTGCATCTTGCGAGGAGTCTGGAGAGATAAGAATCCATCTTCAGGCTCTCTGTGTGTATTTCTGCTTCATTGTTTTTATGCAGCACAACCCCGCAGAAGTTCAGCAGCACGGATTCCATTTCAATGAATGGGAGCCACGCAAAAGCACTGCTCTGCTGCTGCCAAGCTGCCCTCCTTTTTTTTATGACGCCGGCCCACACTGGACCGGTCGTGGGAACCTCCCTCGACATCACCGGCGCAATGACGTCACCCACGAGTTACGTCATCACACCAGCGATGTCATGCGCCGGCCGCTCTAGCCATAACTGGGAAAGCTCTATGGTTTCCCCGGACACTCTAGCAATTTGGGAGGGAAAACTCTACGGTACAATAGGTACCACATTTTCCCAAAATGCTAGAGCACCCACAGAGTTTTGTGAGTGATGTCATTGATAGATAGATAAATTTATTGTCATTGTTCTCAAAAAAGGAAAATGAGAGCAACGAAATGAGGTGCTCTTCCACAAACATACCAACACATCAACACTAAAGAAAGGACATGTACATAAACCATTTAAATACATCTAAAACAAATAACCATTCATAACCCTACATTTAGCCTACATCTAAAACAAATCACCATTCATAGCCCTGCATTTAGCCTAACCACAGCACTTGGATAGAAGCTGCCCTTAAATCTATTTGTCTTAGCCTTCAACACTCTATATCGTCTGCCCAATGGTAAGTTCTCAAATAGCAAGTGGCCCGGATGTGAAGGGTCCTTTAAGATCATTTGTATCTTCCCTTTACATCCCATATTATACAGATCCACCAATGAGGGGAGAGAGCATCCACAAATCTTCTGTGCTCTTACCATCACTCTTTGGAGCACCCTTCTCTCTGCTTCCATGCAGCTCCCAAACCACACGGGAGGGACGGTGGCTCAGTGGTAGAGCATCTGCTTGGGAAGCAGAAGGTCCCAGGTTCAATCCCTGGCATCTCCAAAAAAGGGTCCAGGCAAATAGGTGTGAAAAACCTCAGCTTGAGTCCCTGGAGAGCCGCTGCCCGTCTGAGAAGACAATACTGACTTTGATGGACCAAGGGTCTGATTCAGTATAAGGCAGCTTCATATGTTCACACGCAGAGGCAATAAGATATAATGCTCTCAATGGAACTACAATAAAAGGCAACCAGCAGACTCCCTGACAGTTTTTGTGATCTTAAGAGTCTTAAATAGTATAGTCGTTGCTGGGCCTTTTTCTCTAGAGCTGAAGTATTTGCCCCCCATATTAGATCCTGTTTCATAGTAATTCCCAAAAACTTCCATTCTGTCACCTGTTCTACCATAACCCCATCAATAAACAACGGCTGAAAATCCAGACTACTCTTCCTGTAATCCGCTATGATTTCCTTCGTCTTATTTACATTAAAAATAAGATTATTTACTTTACTCCAAAGGGACAGCTGATGAACTTCCCTCCTATACGCAGACTCATCATTCTCAGAGATGAGCCCCACTAACGTTGTATCATCTGCATACTTAATGATTTTATTGCTCAGACTACTAGAAACGCAATCAGACGTGTAAATAGTGAAAAGAAGTGGACTCAAGACACATCCCTGGGGAGTGCCAGTGTTTAAGATCTTCAGGAGGGCCAACAACAGGGCAGAGAGGCTGAGACCTTCATAAGAACATCAAAGAGCCCTGCTGGATCAGACCAGTGGTCCATCTAGTCCAGCATCCTGTATCACACAGTGGCCAACCAGTTCCTCTAGAGCAGGGGTGTCAAACATGCGGCCTAGGGGCCAAATCAGACCCCCCCCCCCGGCCCACTGTAACTAATATGAATTTGAACGGACTTTGGAGGATGGTGGAAGACGGGAGGGCCTGGCGTGACTTTGTCCATGGGGTCTTCTTCTTCCTCTTCTTCTTCTTCTCCTCCAACCTGGATTTTCTGTCTACAGCAAGACAGCTGCCTAAGCTCAGGTATTAATTTTCAAGGCTTTCTCACAAGGTATAGGAGTCCTTCCTCTAGAAGGGGTGGATTATGGTGGAGGAAGAGAGAGAGAGAGAACCAGAGAACCAGGGTCGCAAAGAGTCGGACTCAGCTGCACGACTGAACAACAATAGCAGCATCTTAACTGAGAGCCTACTGCCAATCTATGATTGGATCTTTGAAGAATAACTGGGAAAACTCTATGGTTTCCCCGGACACTCTAGCAATTTGAGAGGGAAAACTCTACGGTACAATAGGTACCACATTTTCCCAAAATGCTAGAGCAACCATAGAGTTTTGTGAGTGATGTCATTGTGCTGGGAATGTTGGGGGAGGTTCCCCCCCACTGGCCCAGTGTAACTAACATGAATTTGAGCGGACTTTGGAGGATGGTGGAAGACGGTAGGGCCTGGCGTGACTTTGTCCATGGGGTCGCAAAGAGACGGGCTCAGCTGCGCGACTGAACAACAATAGCAGCATCTTAACTGAGAGCCTACTGCCAATCTATGATTGGATCTTTGCAGCATATCAGCAGCAGAATCCTAAGCACAGTTACTCCCAGGGAGACCTCTTGCCCTGCACTAACTTTGCCTACCACCACTCAACTGGGCAGAGTATATGGGGTAAATGCTGGGGGAAACTGGAAGAAGACATTGGACTTATATTCCGTCCTCCACTCAAGAGTCTCAGAGCGGCTCACCATCTCCTTTCACTTCCTCCCCCACAACAGACACCCTGTGAGGTAGATGAAGATATTGGATTTATATGCTGCTTTCCACTCTGAAGAGTCTCAGAGCGTCTCAAAATCTCCTTTCCCTTCCTCCCCCACAACAGACACCCTGTGAGGTAGATGAAGATATTGGATTTATATCCCGCCTTCCACTCTGAAGAGTCTCAGAGCGGCTCACAATCTCCTTTCCCTTCCTCCCCCACAACAGACACCCTGTGAGGTAGATGAAGATATTGGATTTATATCCTGCCTTCCACTCTGAAGAGTCTCAGAGCGGCTCACAATCTCCTTTCCCTTCCTCCCCCACAACAGACACCCTGTGAGGTAGATGAAGATATTGGATTTATATCCCGCCCTCCACTCTGAAGAGTCTCAGAGCGGCTCACAATCTCCTTTACCTTCCTTCCCCACTACAGACACCCTGTGAGGTAGATGAAGATATTGGATTTATATCCCGCCCTCCACTCCGAAGAGTCTCAGAGCGGCTCACAATCTCCTTTCCCTTCCTCCCCCACAACAGACACCCTGTGAGGTAGATGAAGATATTGGATTTATATCCTGCCTTCCACTCTGAAGAGTCTCAGAGGGGCTCACAATCTCCTTTACCTTCCTCCCCCACAACAGACACCCTGTGAGGTAGATGAAGATATTGGATTTATATCCCACCCTCCACTCCAAGAGTCTCAGAGCGGCTCAAAGTCTCCTTTCCCTTCCTCCCCCACAACAGACACCCTGTGAGGTACATGAAGATATTGGATTTATATCCCGCCCTCCACTTCAAAGAGTCTCAGAGCGGCTCACAGTCTCCTTTCCCTTCCTCCCCCACAACAGACACCCTGTGAGGTAGATATTGGATTTATATCCCGCCCTCCACTCCGAAGAGTCTCAGAGCAGCTCACAATCTCCTTTCCCTTCCTCCCCCACAACAGACACCCTGTGAGGTGGGTGGGGCTGAGAGGGCTCTCCCAGCAGCTGCCCTTTCAAGGACAAGCTCCGGGATTACTATGGCTGACCCAAGGCCATTCCAGCAGGTGCAAGTGGAGGAGTGGGGAATCAAACCTGGTTCTACCAGATAAGAGAGCTATGGCTGACCCCAGGCCATTCCAGCAGCTGCAAGTGAAGAAGTGGGGAATCAAACCCGGTTCTCCCAGATAAGAGAGCTGTGGCTGACGCAAGGCTATTCCAGCAGCTGCAAATGAAGGAGTGGGGAATCAAACCCAGTTCTCCCAGATAAGAGAGCTGTGGCTGACCCCAGGCCATTCCAGCAGCTGCAAGTGGAGGAGTGGGGAATCAAACCCGGTTCTCCCAGATAAGAGAGCTCTGGCTGACCCAAGGCTGTTCCAGCAGGTGCAAGTGGAGGAGTGGGGAATCAAACCCGGTTCTCCCAGATAAGAGTTCGTACACTTAGCCACAACACCAAACTGGCTCTCTGGAAGGTGATTGGGGCACACCAACAACATGGCTGCGATCACACGCACTAAACAATGCACTTTCAGTGCACTTTCCAACTGTATTTTGCCAGTTCATACGGTAAAATTCAGCTGGAAAGTGCATTGAAAGTGAATTGAAAGTGTGTGTGATTGCAACATATGACATCCCTTCTGGTGTAACTTAGAAGTGAAGTGATTGTGCCAAGCAATGCTCTAGCATTTGCCCTGAACTCTATGGTGAAACCACCCCCCAGGAGTGATGTCGTCATGCAGTTGTGATGCTCTAGCACAGGAGTGGCTAAACTTGCTTAATGTTAGAGCCACATAGAATAAACATCAGATGTTTGAAAGCTGCAAGACATGAACATCAGATGTTTGAGGAAGGAAGGAAGGAAGGAAGGAAGGAAGGAAGGAAGGAAGGAAGGAAGGAAGGAAGGAAGGAAGGAAGGAAGGAAGGAAGGAAGGAAATAGAGGAGAGAGAGGTGTAAAGAAAGCGACTTTGTTCCACAGAACAATCAGCACAGTCAACAACCATCTTCCTTATCTTCAAACCCCTTCCAACCTTCCCAGCAATTAACACAGAACAATGGTCACATTCAACAGCCAGTTTCCTTATCACTACCCTTCCAGGAAGCCCCACCAAACAATGGGCACATCCACAAACTAATTGCCCTCTCACCATACCCCCTCCAGCCTACATATAGCAGCTCTCCAGCAGCCCTGGCCCCACTCAATGCACAGCAGCCAAGAAGGTCAGAGCGCCTGCTCTGGCTGCAACGCCACTGAGGATGTTCTCCGCAGCTGAGAACGAAACGTCTGGAAGGAAAACTTTCTCCAGTAGAACACGGCACTTGATCCCGAAAGATTCTCCAAACCCTAAAGCGACTTTAACTTTAACTGCATTTTCCATTTGCTTGGCTTGGAGAAGTGATTTAAGGATGATTATTTGTCGACGATACGTTAGGCTGATCCTGCATGGAGCAGGGGGCTGGACTAGATGGTCTGTAGGGCCCCTTCCAACTCTATGGTTCTATGATTGTAAGAGAGAAATGCCTTCTCCAAGCTGGCCTATGGGGTGGTGGGGACTTCAAGAGCCGCATGGCTGATTACAGAACTGCACTTTGGGTCGACTCAGAGACGCCTCTGAAGTCGATCCAAAAAACCGTGCAGGCAGCAACATCTGCCTCCCCACCCTGTCCCGCACTTACCCCGTCCTCGAGGACGCTCCAACCACCTCAAAATGGCACCACTTGGAAAGTAGTCCCTTTTCGCTGGGGCAGCTCCAAGGCGGTGCCCGGCCGTCTGGAAGGCCGGAGGGTGCGTTACGAGCGCCCGGGGAGCCACGAGCAGGACGTGTGAGCGTTTCAGATGGCCCCAAGGCCCGCCGTCTTCTTCCAGTGCCATCCGGAAGCTCTGGGGTGTTCTCCTTCTGGATGGCTTTCTTCAAAGCAGCTGCAAGCTGCCCCAAACCGGTCATCTGGTTTCAGCCAATATGTGTGAAAGAGCCACACGTGGCTCTCGAGCCACAGTTTGGCCACCCCTGCTGTAACATTTGCCCCAAACTCTATGGTTTGCCTGTTGACAGATTTCGTCAAGAGTCCACAGTGAGGCCCTGATGGCTTTTTAAAAAATATCTTTTTAAACATGCTGGGGAGATCGCCCTACAGATCTCGCAGAATCTCGTCTAGTTAGATCTGAAGGTCAGGGACTGCGACACCTGTCCACATGCCACGACGGATTTGTCGGGGAGTCAAGTGAAAGACAGCAAAGAGAGAGAGAGAGAGAGAAGCAAACGATGGAGAGAGGAAGAGAAGGTTTTAGCCAAAAAAATAAATAAATGAAAGTGATAAATGACTCGTTACTAAATGGAATTGTTTCAATCAGGAGGCTTTCATTTTCTTTCTTTTTCTCTTTTTTTAAAAAAAGAAAACCTCTGAAAAAAAAGAAAAGCGACAAATAAATAAATAAGTGCCCCCGCTTCATTCCCTATGCCAGCCGGTGCGAAAAGATCAAAGAGATTTATGACCTGTGTCTCTTTGAGTTTGAGGCTCGAAAGGAACACGTTCTCATTAATAGTCATTTCCCCGTCAAAATAAGGCTTTTATGCAGACAATGAGTCAAGCGTTCGTCGAGCCGATCGTTGACGAAATTTTCAATAAGTTTCGGAGCTGCCGAACGTACGGAGGGAAGGGAGAAGGGAAGAAGCAGCTAGGATTTGCTTCTCGGGAAAAGAAACAGAGGAGCTTCAAGCGTGGCCGGTCTATGTGACAGCTGACAGCTGAAGTGTGTTCCCTGAATTGTGACAGGTAATCACCAGTGTTTTCAGTCCGGTTTCTTCGCCCGGAACCGGCAGAGCTGGCTGTGAAGCTGGGTGCTTGGTCTGAGCCTGCGGCTGCCACCCTTTCTTTTCATCTGACCGTTTCAAACATGCAGTGTATTACTTTGCCTTGTCACGAGGGAGCCCAGTTTGGTGTAGTGGTTGAGTGTGCAGAGTCTTCTCTGGGAGAACTGGTGTTGATTCCCCCACTTGCACCTGCTGAGGTGACCTTGAGTCAGTCGCAAATTCCTCTCAAGAGTAGCTTCTGTCAGAGCTCTCCCAGCCCCACCTACCTCACAGGCGGTGTCTCCTCTGAGCTGTGAGCAAAAATGATTCCTTGTGAGCTACTGACATCAAAGTTGTGAGCTACTGCATAAACTAGTGTGTTTTGGGGTTATCCTTCCTGAGCTAAAACAAAAAAGTGTGAGCTGGAAGCTAAAAATCTGTGAGCTTGCTCGCGCTAACTCAGCTTAGAGGGAACACTGCTCACAGAGGGTGTCTGTTGTGGGGAAGGGAAGGGAAAGGAGATTGTGAACAGCTCTGAGACTCCTTTGAGTAGTGAAGGGTGGGGTATAAATCCAATCTCCTCCTACTCCTCTACTTCTTTTTCTTCTTCTTCTTCATCTAGCCTTGCTTAATTGGATTGTCAGCAGCTTTTGAACCTGGAAACTGGAAGGAGGGGCTGATGGGCGGGGGCATGGGGTGAGGTCACAACTACAAAGGGTAGCTCTAGGAAACACCAACAACTTTATGGAATTGTTGTAACTCGGCCTTGGCTTTACAGGAGGGCAGGATAGAAATCAAAATAAATAAATGTAAATGATAGAGTTTCTGGTGATTAAGAACATAAGAGAAGCCATGATGGATCAGGCCAACGGCCCATCCAGTCCAACACTCTGTGTCACATAAGAACATAAGAGAAGCCATGTTGGATCAGGCCAATGGCCCATCCAGTCCAACATTCTGTGTCACATAAGAACATAAGAGAAGTCATGTTGGATCAGGCCAATGGCCCATCCAGTCCAACACTCTGTGTCACATAAGAGAAGCCACGTTGGATCAGGCCAATGGCCCATCCAGTCCAACATTCTGTGTCACATAAGAACATAAGAGAAGCCATGTTGGATCAGGCCAATGGCCCATCCAGTCCAACATTCTGTGTCACATAAGAACATAAGAGAAGCCATGTTGGATCAGGCCAATGGCCCTTCCAGTCCAACACTCTGTGTCACACAGTGGCCAATATATGTGGGTATGTGTATACATACACACACATATACATACATACACACATGCACACACACACACGCACATATATACTGTGGCTAATAGCCACTGATGGACCTCTGTTCCATATTTTTATCCAATCCCCTCTTAAAGCTGGATATGCTTGTAGCCGCCACCACCTCCTGTGGCAGTGAATTCCGCATGTTAAGCACCCTTTGAGTGAAGAAGTATTTCCTTTTATCCGTTTTAACCTGACTGCTCAGCAATTTCATTGAATGCCCACGAGTTCTTGTTTTGTGAGAAAAGGGAGAAAAGGACTTCTTTCTCTACTTTCTCCATCCCATGCATAATCTTGTAAACCTCTATCATGTCACCCCGCAGTCGACGTTTCTCCAAGGTGAAGAGCCCCAAGCGTTTTAACCTTTCTTCATAGGGAAAGTGTTCCAACCCTTTAATCATTCTAGTTGCCCTTTTCTGCACTTTTTCCAATGCTATAATATGTTTTTTGAGGTACGGTGACCAGAACTGCACACAGTACTCCAAATGAGACCACACCATCGATTGATACAGGGGCATTATGATACTGGCTGATTTGTTTCCAATTCCCTTCCTAATAATTCCCAGCATGGCATTGGCCTTTTTTATTGCAAACGCACGCTGTCTTGACATTTTCAATGAGTTATCTACCACGACCCCAAGATCTCTCTCATGGTCAGTCTCTGCCAGTTCACACCCCATCAACTTGCATTTGTAGCTGGGATTCTTGGCCCTGTACCACAGCCCCCCCTAACTTACAGGCACTCAATGCAGCTTACAATGTATGTCACGACTCAGAGGGGTCTTACCAATTGCTGCCACCACTCTGGGTTAAGGGTCTCCCTTGAGAAGTTCCCTCCCAAGCCCTTCAGGCCTTCCTTAGCTTAGACCAAATAATGGGCGTGAGGACCAGGCAGACTGAACAACAGGGGGGAAAAGGTTTATTTAAAAGGTCAGTGCAATATAACAAACAAGGTACATAAAGCAGTAAAAGGGGTGAAGGGAACAATAAGCCAATGTCCTAATGCATGTGAACTTACTGTCCCTAACTGTCTCAGTCGGACATAGCCTACTCACCCTTCCACGTATAATAAAATAGGCAGCGTAGTGTAATGGTTAGAGTGCTGGACCTGAGACTGGAAGACCCAGCTTCAAATGCCCACTCAGCCATGGAAGCTTTCTGGCTGACCTTGGGCTATTTGCATGCTCTTGTCTACATCGCAGGGTCGTTGTTACGGGGATAAAACGGAGAAGAGAATCGTTATGGGAGCCACCTTGGGTTCCCTTTGGACAGAAAGGTGAGATATATATGAACTAACTATATGCAACTAAATTAGGGTTGCCAATCCCCAGGTGGGGGCAGGGGATCCCCTGGTTTGGAAGCCCTCCCCCCGCTTCAGGGTTGTCAGAAAGCGGGGGGCGGGGAGGGAAATGTCTGCTGGGAACTCTGTTATTCCCTATGGAGATTTATTCCCATAGAAAATAATGGAGAATTGATCTGCGGGTATCTGGGGCTCTGTGGGGGCTGTTTTTTGAGGTAGAGGCACCAAATTTTCAGTACAGCATCTACTGCCTCTCCCCAAAATACCCTCCAAATTTCAAAACAATTGGACCAGGGGGTCCAATTCTATGAGCCCCCCCAAAAGGTGCCCCTATCCTTCATTATTTTCTATGGAAGGAAGGCATTGAAAAAGTGTGCTGTCCCTTTAAATGTGATGGCCAGAACTCCCTTTGGAGTTCAATTATGCTTGTCACACCCTTGTTCCTGGCTTCACCCCAACGTCTCCTGGCTCCCCAGGTGTTTCTTAAATTGGACTTGGTAACCCTAAACTAAATACATACATAATATTAAAAAAAGAGAGGAAAAACTTCTTAAAATCAGGCCTTCGATTCAGCAGGAGCTCACAGGAGCACAGCTCCTGAACCTTTCTGAGGGTTCCCCTTCCTCCTACCTATCTACCTTGTCCATTGACTAGTAGGTGCAGCTGCATAACAATCCCTGGATTAGGAGAGCGGGCAGCCAGCCAGCCACCAGGGGCTTTGCCACACCCCCAGCAGCCCTCATTCACCCTTGGAGAAGCCCACGCCACCCTTTCTCCACTTCTGATGTGATTTTGGGTGGCAGGTGGCTTGCTGGCCTTTTGACTGGGTGGATCTCTAGCCAGCCCAAGCAGGCCTCGCTTGCCCAGGGCTCTCCTTTCTTGCATCGGGTTGCTTTTTGCTGGGGGTGGGTGGGTGGAGGCTTAGGCTAATGAGTTCGCTAATGAGCTCCCCCGCCTGTCTTTCTACAAAATGGCCCCTGCTTATAATCAATTGTTTAAAACTGCTGGTAGGCAGAAGAACTGATCAAATGCTATCACGAATATCCTTCAGATAGCCTAATCAGAATGTCATCTTTGGGTATAATTGCTACAAGGGCAGGAATTTGAAGGCATCCCTACTTAAGAAGTTGCCACATCCGCCCATACCTCTATGGTTAGAACAAGTAAAAGGAATTTTAGACAGATCAAAGGAAGTACTTAACCAAAAGAGTAATTAACACATGGGATTCGCTGCCATAGGAAGTGGTGGCAGCTACAAGCATACACAGCTTCAAGAGGGGACTGGATAAACATATGGAGCAGAGGTCTATTAGTGGCTATTAGCCGCAGCATATTGTTGGAACTCTCTGTCTGGGGCAGTGATGCTCTGTATTCTTGGTGCTTGGGAGGTAGGGTTGCCAAGTCCAATTCAAGAAATATCTGGGGACTTTGGGGGTGGAGCCAGGAGACATTAGGGGTGGAGCCAAGATCAAGGCTGTGACAAGCATCATTGAACTCCAAAGGGAGTTCTGGCCATCACATTTAAAGGGACGGCACACCTTTTCAATTCCTTCCTTCCATAGGAAATAATGAAGGATAGGGGCACCTTCTTTTGGGGCTCATAGAATTGGACCCCCTGGTCCAATCTTTTTGAAACTTGGGGGGTATTTTGGGGAGAGGCAGTAGAAGCCATGGCTGAGTGGTCATTTGAAGCTGGGTCTTCCAGTCTCAGGTCCAGCACTCTAACCATTACACTACGCTGCCTATTTTATTATTCTGACGACCCTGAAGCGGGGGGAGAGCCTCCAAACCGGGGGATCCCCTGCCCCCATCTGGGGATTGGCAACCCTATTGGGTGGGCAGCAGTGGGAGGGCTTCTAGTGTCCTGGTGGATCTCCTGATGGCAACTGGGTTTTGGCCACTGTGTGACACAGAGTGTTGGACTGGAGGGGCCACTGGCCTGATCCAACATGGCTTCTCTCATGTTATGTATGTGGTATTTATCTAAGAGTTCAGGGTATTATACATGGTCAGTATTGTCTGTTTTCACTGACTGCAGCCCCCAGGACCTCAACCAGAGGTTTTCGCAACACCTGCTCCCTGATCCTTTTAAGTGGAGATACTAGGAACTGAACCTGGGACTTTCTGCATGGAAGCAAAGTTCTAAAAGTGAGCCATGCACAATCCTGAGATGTAGGTGACGCTGTTGGAGAGAGAGAGAGAATGACTGGCTCAAGATTATCCAATGAGATTCATGGTTGTGTGGGGATTCTAAACAAGGATGTCCCAGTCCTGAGTTCAGCACTCTAGCCACTGCTCCTCATAGGGATGCCAGACCCTCTGTTGTGTGTGTGGTGGGGGAGTGTATTCCACTTCCAGCTCCTACCTCTTTGCTGCTGGCCAGCAGATGGAAGGAAGGGAGGGAGGGAGGGAGGGAGGAAGGAAGGAAGGAAGGAAGGAAGGAAGGAAGGAAGGAAGGAAGGGAGGGAAGGAGGGAGGGAGGGAGGGAAGGTGGAAGGAAGAAAGGAAAGAAGGAATGGAGGGAGGGAGGCAGGGAGGGAGGGAGGGAAGGTGGAAGGGAGGGAGGGTGGGAGGGAGGGAGGGAGGAAGGAAGGAAGGAAGGAAGGAAGGAAGGAAGGGAGGGAGGGAGGGAAGGGAGGGAAGGGAGGGAGGGAGGGTGGAAGGGAGGGAAGGTGGAAGGGAGGGAGGGAGGGAGGGAAGGAAGGAAGGAAGGAAGGAAGGAAGGAAGGAAGGAAGGAAGGAAGGAAGGAAGGAAGGAAGGAAGGAAGAGAGGGAGGGAGGGAAGGTGGAAGGAAGGGAGGGAGGGAGGGACGGAAGAAGGGAGGGAAGGAAGGTGGAAGGAAGGAAGAGAGGGAGGGAGAGAGGGAAGGAAGGAAGGAAGGAAGGAAGGAAAGAAGGAAAGAAGGAAAGAAGGGAGGGAAGGAGGAAGGGAGGGAAGGAAGGAAGGTGGAAGGAAGGAAGAGAGGGAAGGAGGGAGGGAGGGAGGGAAGGTGGAAGGAAGAAAGGAAAGAAGGAATGGAGGGAGGGAGGCAGGGAGGGAGGGAGGGAAGGTGGAAGGGAGGGAGGGTGGGAGGGAGGGAGGAAGGAAGGAAGGAAGGAAGGGAGGGAGGGAGGGAGGGAGGGAGGGAGGGAAGGGAGGGAAGGGAGGGAGGGAGGGTGGAAGGGAGGGAAGGTGGAAGGGAGGGAGGGAGGGAAGGAAGGAAGGAAGGAAGGAAGGAAGAGAGGGAGGGAGGGAAGGTGGAAGGAAGGGAGGGAGGGAGGGACGGAAGAAGGGAGGGAAGGAAGGTGGAAGGAAGGAAGAGAGGGAGGGAGAGAGGGAAGGAAGGAAGGAAGGAAGGAAGGAAGGAAGGAAGGAAGGAAGGAAGGAAGGAAGGAAGGAAGGAAGGAAAGAAGGAAAGAAGGGAGGGAGGGAAGGAGGAAGGGAGGGAAGGAAGGAAGGTGGAAGGAAGGAAGAGAGGGAGGGAGGGAGGGAGAGGGGGAAGGAAGGAAGGAAGGAAGGAAGGAAGGAAGGAAGGAAGGAAGGAAGGAAGGAAGGAAGGAAGGAAGGAAGGAAGGAAGGAAGGAAGGAAGGAAGGAAGGAAGGAAGGAAGGAAGGAAGGAACAATGCCGGAAAATTAGTGACATCGGAATGTTGGGGATATCTGAGGGTTATGCTCTGGTTTGGGGGCAAAACTCTATGGTAAAAGCTAATTCTACCATATAGTTTTGCCACCCAAAGAACAGAGCATCATCTTCCCCACCCAAAGTGCCCATGTAATTTCTGGGTCCCCCTGCCCTCCTTCTCATGATCTGTCAGTTCACAAAATCAGCAGTGCTCTCCTCCTCCTCCCCCGCGTCAATTTCTGGCATTCCTCCCCTGTTCGGGTAAGTGCACTCCCCATCTTCCCCAGCTGCTCCAAGGCACCTGGCCACTCCAGCTCTGCACAGCACACAAGAGCATAGAGAATCCCTCCCTAACTCTCGGCTTCAACAGTTTTCTCCGTTATTAGACCGTCTTCCCTTCCCTCGAAGGGTTGTCACGTGATTCTGCGGCCTCCCCCAGCCCTGTTTACTTGTGTCACTCCCGCTACGATGAAATTAGCAAGTATTACAATGAGAATGTTCTCAACGCTGAGGAGAGGCCTGATTTATTGTGATGAACCCACCGGATCAGTAACAACTGCTAAATTGGGAACCAGCCTCAAGGCTGAGCCCATTATTGCCCTTCAAGCTATTGTCAGCTAAGTAGCGGCGCTGGGGCTGAGCGTGCTTTGCAGGCATGCTTAACAGCGTACAGAGATGGCACCGGCTGAAAGACTTGACAAGCCTTCTTTATATATTAATTCCCTTGACTTCCCAGATGCCCTGACGAAGTGACTGCGAGTTGCATTGAACTACTGCGGGTTTCATGATGATGTTTGGAGACGTTAACTCCGATCGCCTTCTGGTAGGGCTACCGAGCTCCTGGTATGGGTGGGACAACCCCTGTCACTGTTCCTACTGCCCCCTACTTCTCCAAGTGGCAATTGGAGACAAACTAAAACAAAACAATACGGTGCCTGAATGTCATGCGCCCTGACGAGGGGGAGCTGGAAGGGTTAACAGACCTCGAAGAGTTGCCAGCCAGTTCCTCAGCCGAACCACCAGCAGCTGGCCCATCAATCACTCTCCCCACATTCCAGGCACCAGTGTCAGCTGTTGACAATCAATCTCCTCTAAGCTTTCCCATCTCTAGAGTTCGAAGCAGGCTCTGGGAAGAACGTTCAGAGCGAAGACATGAGGCACGCCGATGCTTCAGATCTCTCAGCCCTGAGTTCTAGCAGAGTCGCTGCCACCCAGGGAGCAGGCTGATTGAGGCTCCCATATAACTCCCACCCAGAACCTGGTAACCTTGTGGAAGCAACAAGTCTATTCTCTGGCTTGCATCCATGCTTCTTCCTGATTCTGACCTGCTTGAATTCCTTGGCACCCTGACCCTTTGGCTTTTGGACTGACTTCTAATTCCAGTTTGTGATTTTGCTTTGGTAACTTGGCTCCTGCTGGACTGGCTTTGGACTCCCGCCTGCCTGCGCCCTGGGAACGTGACACTGAAATTCTTACTGGAAGTAACAAAGGGTAGCTTTAGAAGAAGATATTGGATTTATATCCCGCCCTCCACTCCAAAGAGTCTCAAAGCGGCTCACAATCTCCTTTACCTTCCTCCCCCACAACAGACACCCTGTGAGGTGGGTGGGGCAGGAGAGGGCTCTCACAGCAGCTGCCCTTTCAAGGACAACCTCTGCCAGAGCTATGGCTGACCCAAGGCCATGCCAGCAGGTGCAAGTGGACGAGTGGGGAATCAAACCCGGTTCTCCCAGAAAAGAGTGCGCACACTTAACCGCTACACCAAACTGGCTAAACAACAGCTTTAGGAATCACTGGAAACCCAACAGTTTTACCATAGAGTTTCCAGCAGGGCTTTTTTTTGTAGCAGAAACTCCTTTGCATATTAGGCCACACACCCCTGATGTACGGTTGCCAAGTCCCCTGCAGCCTCACAAGTGACATTATCATGCTGGCGACGACGCACGCCGGCTGATCTAGAAGCCTCAGGAAAAACTCAATGGTTTTCCTGGACGCTCTAGCGATTTGGGAGGGGAAACTCTATGGTACCTATTGCACCATAGAGTTTTCCCTCCCAAATTGTTAGAGCGTCCAGGAAAACCATAGCGTTTCCCCTGAGGCTCTTAGATCAGCCGGCGTGCGACTTCGCAGGCACAACGACGTCACTGCTAGTGATGTCATCACACCAGCAATGTTGGTGGAGGATCCCACCACTGGCCCGATGCAGGCTGGTGGGTTGGAAACCTCCAGGGCAGGGGAACCGCCGCCAGGCCCAAGAACTTGGCAGCCCAACCCTGATGTAGCCAATCCTCCAAGAGCTTACAGTAGGCCCCGTAATAAGAGCCTTGTAAGCTCTTGGAGAATAGGCTATATAAGAGGGGTGTAGCCTAATATGCAAAATATATATATATGCAAAAGAAGTCCCTCTATATAAACAACAACAGCAGCAACAACAACAACAAAGCCCTGGTTTCCAGCAATCATGAGAAGCAGGGCAGGGTTTGAGCTGATGGTGCAATTGCTGGCCCCTTGATATTGAATCAGTTGCAGCCAAGGGTGGAATTCTAGTGGGAGCTCCTTTACATATTAGGCCACACCCCCTGGTGCAGCCAATCCTCCAAGAGCTTACAAGGCTCTTTTTTAAGCTCTTGAAGGAGAAGAAGAAGATATTGGATGTATATCCCGCCCTCCACTCCGAAGAGTCTCAGAGCGGCTCACCATCTCCTTTACCTTCCTCCCCCACAACAGACACCCTGTGAGGTAGATGAAGATATTGGATTTATATCCCACCCTCCACTCCTAAGAGTCTCAGAGAGGCTCACAATCTCCTTTACTCCCCCCCCCCCCCCACAACAGACACCCTGTGAGGTAGATGAAGATATTGGACTTGTATCCCGCCCTCCACTCTGAAGAGTCTCAGAGCGGCTCACAATCTCCTTTCCCTTCCTCCCCCACAACAGACACCCTGTGAGGTAGATGAAGATATTGGATTTATATCCCGCCTTCCACTCCGAAGCGTCTCAGAGCAGCTCACAATCTCCTTTACCTTCCTCCCCCACAACAGACACCCTGTGACGTGGGTGGGGCTGGAGAGGACTCTCACAGCAGCTGCCCTTTCAAGGACAACCTCTGCCAGAGCTATGGCTGACTCAAGGCCATGCTAGCAGGTGTAAGTGGAGGAGTGGGGAATCAAACCCGGTTCTCCCAGATAAGAGTCCACACACTTAACCACTGCACCAAACTGGCTCTCCATTGGCTACATCGGGGGGGGGTGTGGCCTAATATGCAAAGGAGGATTGACTACATCGGGGGGAGGATTGGCTACATCGGGGTGTGTGGCCTAATATGCAAAGGAGCTCCTGCTAGAATTCCACCGATGGTTGTAGCTCTTCCAGGAGATGCAGGCCAAATCCTGACAAATTGCAGTTCCAGCATTAATTATTAAAGAAGGGGGCCCCCTCCCCCCGATTTTTCAAAACCTCTGAAGCAAAAAGCTTCACCAGAGGGAGATATCAGGTCTAGAAAGACCATCGGAGCATCTGCTGATGTACAGTTTATCCTTCTGGAGGGCAGAAAGGTTTAGACTTGATCCATTGATTCCTTGCTAATCTATGCTTCTATGAGTCTCTTTAAAAAAGATTTATAGGACCGGGCTGTTGAAAGAATTATAAAGGCACACAATTGACTCTCCACCCTCCCCTAAATCATGCAGACCGTCCAACGTTCATCTACCTAAAGTTGGCTATCGGCCGCCATCACTTTGACATTTATTTAGCTCGCCAGCGTCCCGTGCCCTCTCCGTCAAAGCTAATTAACACTTAATTGACTTTATGAGGATTTGGCACTGCATTTCCACTCCATGAACAATGTAGCACGACATTTGGAGAACAGGTGTCACGGGAAGGAAACCCAAGACAGGACAATTGGGGGGGGGGGGGAGAGTCATATCACGGAAGCTTCTGTCTTCTGTTCTGTCACCCATTGGTGCTAAAGGAAGCCCAACAAAACGAGGCATCCCAGAAACTGTCATGGCTGATACATTTTGTTTAGCTAAACAATGCTGTCTACAGGAGCTGGCTGATCTGTTGATAAACACTAATGTTTTCCCGTTGACAATTTTTTCGTGTTAATTCCCTCGTCTGTTGTCAGGCCTGCCTGAGAAACCCCTACAAATAGTAGCAGCGCCGCTATCCTTTTAAAGTTATTAATGAGCCGTCATGTTGAAAAGGTTGCGCTTTGGGGACAGGGTGTGCTTGACGGTGGTTCCTGACGTTGATGGGTTAGTGTTCAAAATCAGGTTGCGATTAGATCGAGTCCGAGAAGGGGAAAAAAGAGGGAGGGAGAAAGCGGGGAGGGGAACAGAGTCCAAACCTGAGCGAGGTCTACCTGTTTGGTTTCTGGTTCAGTTTTGGGCACAGCATTTTAAGAAGGATATAGACAAGCTGGAATGGGTCCCGAGGAGGGTGATGAAGATGGTGAGGGGTCTGGAGACCAAGTCCTATGAAGAAAGGTTGAGGGAGCTGGATATGTTTAGCCTGGAGAGGAGGCAGCTGAGAGGTGATAGGATCACCATCTTCAAGTATTTGAAGGGCTGTCCTAGAGAGGATATTGTGGAATTGCTTTCTGTGGCCCCAGAAGGTAGGACCAGAACCAATGGGTTGAAATGAATTCAAAAGAGTTTCCAGCTCAACATTTGGAAGAACTTCCTGACCGTTAGAGCGGTTCCTCACTGGAACAGGCTTCCTCGGGAGGTGGTGAGCTCTCCTTCCTTGGAGGTTTTGAAACAGGCCGGATGGCCATCTGACAGCAATGCTGATCCTGTGAATTTAGGGGGAGATACTTGTGAGTTTCCTGCATTGCGCAGAGGGTTGGGCTATGTGACCCTGGAGGTCCCTTCCAACTCTGTGATTCTATGAGTCTATGGTTCTCAGCTGACACTAAGACTGGTACTTGCTGCTTTCAGCATTGGTAACTGTTGTCAGATTAAGGAAGGGATTGTTCCTTTCCACCCAATACCACAATGGCTTGCTGCTGTCTCTGGGATGGAAGCCATAGTCCACCATGGGAGCGCTCAGAGAGGTTTCACGAGATGGATGGGAGAAACCCTGGGGTCTCCCCTGCAATGCTGTAGGCCACTTCTAATCTTTCTGACATAGGCCTGCTATTTGCCTACCCACAGCAGATAATACCTCCCTGCCCTCAGCCCCATTCCCATTTTGTTGTTGTTCAGTCGCACAGTCGACTCTTTGCGAGAGCCAGTTTGGTGTAGTGGTTAAGTGTGCGGACTCTTATCTGGGAGAACAGAGTTTGATTCCCCACTCCTCCACTTGCACCTGCTAGTATGGCCTTGGGTCCGCCATAGCTCTGGCAGAGGTTGTCCTTGAAAGGGCAGCTGCTGTGAGAGCCCTCTCCAGCCCCACCCACCTCACAGGGTGTCTGTTGTGCGGGAGGAAGGGAAAGGAGATTGTGAGCCGCTCTGAGACTCTTCGGAGTGGAGGGCGGGATATAAATCCAATATCTTCTTCTTCATCTTCTTCTTCTTCTTGCGACCCTTAAGAAATTGAGGAGCAAGTGGAAAAGTGGATGGAAAAAAACTGCCTTCATCGTGACACTCTAGGAATTTCCTCACATCTCTATAGCCTTTATCATAGAGATAAGGGAGAGTTCCTAGAGTGTTAATGACGTCACATCTACCATCCTCAGGCACTGCCTTCCGAATCTCCTGGCATTTGCCGAGACAGCTCTGACAATCTTATTCTGACATTCCCAATGTACAAAAGTCAGCGACTCCTATCAACAATTTGAGAATTTGGGATATCGACGGGAAAGAAAAACGGCTATTAAGAGCGGAGGAAATTAGTTTCCCAAGCACAAATCTGCGAGGATTGCGGCATCATTACTCAGTAAAATGTCAGGCTGGGGATCCAGAACCGAGGAGGTGGGCTATTTTTCCTCTCGGCTTGACAAGCTTGAATTTGTTATTGTACTGGGCTTTGTGCGCATACTTGCCCACCCCAAAGATCAAGGCAAATCAAGATCTTCCACCGACTTCGCAGAGATGATCTTCTGCCCTGAGTGGGCATCATTAGGCCCCGCATGTGTTATGTGCTGTCAAGCTTCTTCTGACTTCTGGCAACCCTACGAATTAATCATCTCTACAATGTCCTATGGCTAACAGCCCTGCTCAGGTCTTGCAAACCGAAGCTCGTGGCTTCCTTTACTGTGTCAATCCATTGCAGGTTGATCCTGCCTCTCCCCTCGCTGCCTTCAACTTCTACTAGCGTGATTGGCTTTTCCAGCTGAGTCTTATCTTGTCGGGATGTGACCAAAGTACGATAGCTTCATAGAGCCAGTTTGGTGTAGTGGTGAAGTGCACGGACTCTTATCTTTGAGAACCGGGTTGGATTCCCCACTGCTTCACTCGCACCAGCTGGAATGGCCTTGGGTCAGCCATAGCTCTCGCAGGAGTTGTCCTCGAAAGGGCAGCTACCGTAAGAGGTCTTTCAACCCCACTTAACTCGCAGGGTGTCTGTTGCGTGGGGTGGGGAAGGTAAAGGAGATCGTGACTCCTTTGAGACTCTGAGCTTCAGAATATAGGGTGGGATACAAATCCAATATCATCATCATCAACAACAACAACATTTTAGTCAGGGCTTTTTTCGTAGCAGGAACTCTACCACACACCCCTGATGTAGAAGGTTTGATTCCCCACTCCTCCACTTGCACCTGCTGGGATGGCCTTGGGTCAGCCATAGCTCTCGCAGGAGTTGTCCTTGAAAGGGCAGCTGCTGTGAGCCCTCTCAGCCCCACCCACCTCACAGGGTGTCTGTTGTGAGGGAGGAAGATAAAGGAGATTGTGAGCCGCTCTGAGACTCTGAGATTCGGAGTGGAGGGCGGGATATAAATCCAATATCGTCATCATCATCAATCCTCCAAGAGCTTCCAGAGCTCTTCTCACAGGGTCTACTGTAAGCTCCAGGAGGATTGGCTGCATCAGGGGGGTGTGGCCTAATAGGCAAAGGAGGTCCTGCTAGAATTCCTTACAGGGCTCTTCTCACAGGGCCTGCTGGAAGCTCCAGGAGGATTGGCTACATCAGGGGGGTGTGGCCTAATAGGCAAAGGAGGTCCTGCTAGAATTCCTTACAGGGCTCTTCTCACAGGGCCTACTGTAAGCTCCAGGAGGATTGGCTACATCAGGGGTGTGTGGCCTAATAGGCAAAGGAGGTCCTGCTAGAATTCCTTACAGGGCTCTTCTCACAGGGCCTGCTGTAAGCTCCAGGAGGATTGGCTACATCAGGGGTGTGTGGCCTAATAGGCAAAGGAGGTCCTGCTAGAATTCCTTACAGGGCTCTTCTCACAGGGTCTACTGTAAGCTCCAGGAGGATTGGCTGCATCAGGGGGGTGTGGCCTAATAGGCAAAGGAGGTCCTGCTAGAATTCCTTACAGGGCTCTTCTCACAGGGCCTGCTGGAAGCTCCAGGAGGATTGGCTACATCAGGGGGGTGTGGCCTAATAGGCAAAGGAGGTCCTGCTAGAATTCCTTACAGGGCTCTTCTCACAGGGCCTGCTGTAAGCTCCAGGAGGATTGGCTACATCAGGGGTATGTGGCCTAATATGCAAAAGAGATCGTGCTACAAAAAGGGCCCTGATTTTAGTCATTTCAGCTCTACCACTAGACACCCAGGATCTACCTCAGTTCTCTCTCTCTGGGTAGCCTTTGACAAGTCACTATCCCTTAGTTCAGAATTTCCAGATCTAGGTTGGGAAATACCTGGAAATTTGAGGATTGGAGCCGAGGAAGGGCAGATTTCAGGGAGGGGAGGGATTAGAGCAGTGGTGTCAAACATGTGGCCCATGGGCTGTATCAGGCCCCCAAAGGGCTCCTGTCCCACTGAAGCAGCCTGTAGGTCACCTCCGGGTTCCTGTCCTGCATCTCGACCTGTGTTATTAGTGACAGGCTGCTTCGGCGGGCCGTTGCGCCGGCCCCCTGGGTCCCACAATGATGGGACCGATGCCACAGGGATGGGCTCGAAACACCCTATAACCCCTCAAAAGAACAGCAGTCTAGCTCGCTTCCCCCGAGCCCTGCCGCCATAAGCCTCAAGGGGGCTCATTTTGCGGCATCTCCCGGCGGGAGGGTGGCACCCGCACGGGACACATATCAAATGAAAGAGGGGGCGCAGGGCTATCAGAAACAGCCGGCGGAGGGAGTCGGGAGACCACCCCACTGGGGGATCCACACCCCAAAAGTGATGAAGGTGGCGCAGATAGAGCCAACAGAGCAAACAGGACAAAATAAATAGGCTGCATTATGCAGCACAGTCTCACTGGAATCTCACTGGAATCTGACTGGCTTCTCAGCGTGGAACCCGTTCTCTCTAGTCTTCTCACTTTGAAAAAAGTAAAAAAAGAGTTTTATTTAACTTTATTTCCCCCTTTTCTTCTCTATAAATAATCTTGGTGTTTCTGGCGGAGATATTTGGGGGATTTTTGGGGATGTCACAGAAAGTGCTGTAAAGTCACTTCCTGTTTCCGGCAGTGGCATTTGGGGGAAATGATGTCATTTGGGGGAAATGATGTCACAGGAAGTGATGTCACTTCCTGCTTCCAGCAGGTGGCATGACATCACCGGAAGTGACATCGCCAGAAGTGACTTCACTTCCTGTTTCCGGCGGCGCGCGCGCGGAAACACATTCTTTCCCCCCTCAAGCATACACATTCCTTCCCCCCTCAAGGTGTCCCTGGCTGGCCTGCAGATATTATGGCCACCCTACTCCAGCCCCACCCACCTCACAGGGTGTCTGTTGTGGGGGAGGAAGGTAAAGGAGATTGTGAGCCGCTCTGAGACTCTTCGGAGTGAAGTGTGGGATATAAATCCAATATCTTCATCTACCTCACATGGTGTCTGTTGTGGGGGAGGAAAGTAAAGGAGATTGTGAGCCTCTCTGAGACTCTTCGGAGTGGAGGGCGAGATATAAATCCAATATCTTCATCTACCTCACAGGGTGTCTGTTGTGGGAGGGGGGAAGGTAAAGGAGATTGTGAGCCACTCTGAGACTCTTCGGAGTGGAGGGCGGGATATAAATCCAATATCTTCATCTACCTCACAGGGTTTCTGTTGTGGGGGAGGAAGGTAAAGGAGATTGTGAGCCGCTCTGAGACTCTTCGGAGTGGAGGGCGGGATATAAATCCAATATCTTCATCTACTTCACAGGGTGTCTGTTGTGTGTGGGGGGGGGGGAGGAAGGGAAAGGAGATTGTGAGCCGCTCTGAGACTCTTCGGAGTGGAGGGTGGGATATAAACCCAATATCTTCATCTACCTCACAGGGTGTCTGTTGTGGGGGCAGAAGTTAAAGGAGATTGTGAGCCGCTCTGAGACTCTTTGGAGTGGAGGGTGGGATATAAATCCAATATCATCTTTTTCTTCTTATGGGGTGTCTGTTGTGGGTAGGGGGAGGGAAAGGAGATTATAAGATGCTCTGAGATTCCTTTGGATAGTGGAGAGTGGGGTATAAATCCAATCTCCTCCTCCTTCTTCCAACCCTCTAAATACATCGCAATGGGTCTCAATTTTTTGAGTAAAGAGGCAAAAACCATCCATATGCTTGATCTGAAATTTGTTTTAAAAGTCCCAATTTAAGAGGCTATATCCTTGCTATCTGACCTGAATGGCCTAGGCTAGCCCAGTCTCATCAGATATTGTAACTACGCAGGGTTGAGTGTGGTTGTTAGCGGGACCTTTTTTTTGGTAGAAAAAGCCCAGCAGGAACTCACTAGCATATTAGGCCACACCCCCTGTCACCAAGCCAGCCGGAACTGCGTTGCTGTCCATCCCCGCTCGAAAAGACGTCCCGGTTGTTAGAATGTTCCCTCTAAGCCGAGTTAGCGTGAGCTAGGTCACAGATTTTTAGCCTTCAGCTCACCTATTTTTTTGCCTTAGCTCAGGAAAAATGGTCCCAGGACAAGCTAGTGTATGCAGCAGCTCACAACTTTAATGCTAGTAGCTCGCAAAATGGAATTTTTCCTCACAAGACTCTGCGGTTTAGAGGGAACACTGGTTGTTAGTACTTGGACGGGAGGCCGTCAATGAAATTCAGGATTGCTATGCAGAGGTAAGCAATGGGAAACCACCTCTGGACATCTCTTGCGTTGAAAGACCCTGGCTGAGGTCACTACAGGTTGGGAGTGACTTTCCACAGCCATCCTAATTATCCAAAATGAAGCCATCATTGGTTATGGATCAGACTATCTCTCCCACTTTTCTTGACAAATGGAATGAGAGTGAAGAACGCCCCTTCTTACAGGGCTCCAAGCCCTCAAGGGGATCTGGCATCGCTGTGACAACTGTACAAGTCTTGGAACATTTCACTCAAACTGGAGTAATCCACTGGAGCCTTGAGAGGCAGCTTGGTGTAGTGGTTAAGTGCGCGGACTCTTATCTGGGAGAACCTGGCTCTGTATGTCAGAGAGGATATACGGTCCAGTAAGACTGGGGTCAGAGAATTAGATTCCCTTTTAGAAATGCTTTGGGTTGAAATAGAGGGCCCAAAAGGAAATTTAACTATGGGAGTTTGTTATCGCCCACCAAATCAAAAGAGAGAGGACGATTATAATATGATGGAAGGATTAAAGATAGCGGCTAAACGTAAAAACTGTGTCGTAATAGGTGATTTTAACTACCCGCAGATTGATTGGGTCAATATGTGTTCTGGTCGAGAGAAAGAGATTGAGTTTCTTGATGCTCTCAATGACTGTGCTATGGAGCAGATGGTCTCAGAACCTACTAGAGGTGGGGCGATCCTGGATCTGGTCCTAAGTAATGCCCAAGACTTGGTGAGAGACGTAAAAGTGATTGCGCCGCTTGGGAACAGTGACCATAATGTTATTGATTTCACCATTTGTATAAATAGGGAGTTGCCCAAAAAGATCGCCACAACCACATTTAACTTTAAAAGGGGTAAATTCTCTGAGATGAGGAGGCATGTGAGGAGGAAACTGAAAGGAAAAGTAAATACGGTCAAAACCCTTGGGGAAGCTTGGAGACTATTTAAAACTATAATCCTAGAAGCTCAGATAAAATACATACCACAAGTTAGGAAAGGCACAAACAGGTATAAGAAGAGGCCAGCATGGTTAACAAACAAAGTAATGGAAGCTATAAAAGGTAAGAAGGACTCCTTTAAGCGGTGGAAAACCAGTCCAAGTGAGATTAATAAAAGGGAACACAGGCAGTGGCAAATCAAATGCAAGACTGTGATCAGGCAGGCAAAAAGGGACTATGAGGAGCATATTGCAAAAAACATAAAGACCAACAATAAAAATTTCTTCAAATATATTAGAAGTAGGAAGCCAGCCAGGGAAGCAGTGGGGCCCTTGGATGACCATGGGGTAAAAGGATTACTGAAGGAGGATGGGGAAATGGCTGAGAAGCTGAATGCATTTTTTGCCTCCGTCTTCACCGTGGAAGATGAGAAGTGTTTGCCCGCCCCAGAACCACTAATATTGGAAGGGGTGTTGAAAGACCTGAGTCAGATTGAGGTGACAAAAGAGGAGGTCCTACAACTAATAGACAAATTAAAAATTAATAAGTCACCGGGTCCAGATGGCATACATCCGAGAGTTCTGAAAGAACTCAAAGTTGAACTTGTGGATCTTCTAACAAAAATCTGTAATCTTTCATTGAAATCTGCCTCTGTTCCTGAGGACTGGAAGGTAGCAAATGTCACCCCCATCTTTAAAAAGGGTTCCAGAGGGGATCCAGGAAATTACAGGCCAGTCAGTCTGACTTCAATACCGGAAAAGTTGGTAGAAACCATTATCAAGGACAGAATGAGTAGGCACATTGATGAACACGGGTTATTGAGGAAGACTCAGCATGGGTTCTGTAAGGGAAGATCTTGCCTCACTAACCTGTTACATTTCTCTGAGGGGGTAAACAAACTTGTGGACAAAGGAGACCCGATAGATGTTGTTTACCTTGACTTCCAGAAAGCTTTTGATAAAGTTCCTCATCAAAGACTCCTTAGAAAGCTTGAGAGTCATGGAGTAAAAGGACAGGTCCTCTTGTGGATCAAAAACTGGCTGAGTAATAGGAAGCAGAGAGTGAGTATAAATGGGCAGTCTTCGCAGTGGAGGACGGTAAGCAGTGGGGTGCCGCAGGGCTCGGTACTGGGTCCCATGCTCTTTAACTTGTTCATAAATGATTTAGAGTTGGGAGTGAGCAGTGAAGTGGCCAAATTTGCGGATGACACTAAATTGTTCAGGGTGGTGAGAACCAGAGAGGATTGTGAGGAACTCCAAAGGGATCTGTTGAGGCTGGGTGAGTGGGCGTCAACGTGGCAGATGCGGTTCAATGTGGCCAAGTGCAAAGTAATGCACATTGGGGCCAAGAATCCCAGCTACAAATACAAGTTGATGGGGTGTGAACTGGCAGAGACTGACCAAGAGAGAGATCTTGGGGTCGTGGTAGATAATTCACTGAAAATGTCAAGACAGTGTGCGTTTGCAATAAAAAAGGCCAATGCCATGCTGGGAATTATTAGGAAGGGAATTGAAAACAAATCAGCCAGTATCATAATGCCCCTGTATAAATAGATGGTGCGGTCTCATTTGGAGTACTGTGTGCAGTTCTGGTCGCCGCACCTCAAAAAGGATATTATAGCATTGGAGAAAGTTCAGAAAAGGGCAACTAGAATGATTAAAGGGCTGGAACACCTTCCCTATGAAGAAAGGTTGAAACGCTTAGGGCTCTTTAGCTTGGAGAAACGTCGACTGAGGGGTGACATGATAGAGGTTTACAAGATAATGCATGGGATGGAGAAAGTAGAGAAAGAAGTACTTTTCTCCCTTTCTCACAATACGAGAACTCATGGGCATTCGATGAAATTGCTGAGCAGACAGGTTAAAACGGATAAAAGGAAGTACTTCTTCACCCAAAGGGTGATTAACATGTGGAATTCACTGCCACAGGAGGTGGTGGCGGCCACAAGCATGGCCACCTTCAAGAGGGGGTTAGATAAAAATATGCAGCAGAGGTCCATCAGTGGCTATTAGCCACAGTGTGTATGTGTGTGTGTATATATATATATATATATATATATATATATATATATATATATATATATATATATTTGGCCACTGTGTGACACAGAATGTTGGACTGGATGGGCCATTGGCCTGATCTAACATGGCTTCTCTTATGTTCTTATGATTTCCCACTCCTCCCCTTGCACCTGCTGGAATGGCCTTGGGTCAGCCATAGCTCTGGCAGAGGTTGTCCTTGAAAGGACAGCTTCTGTCAGAGCTTTCTCAGCCCCACCTACCTCACAGGGTGTCCATTGTGGGGGGAGAAGATATAGGAGATTGTAAGCCACTCTGAGTCTCTGTCCTTGAAAGGGCAGCTGCTGTGAGGGCCCTCTCAGCCCCACCCACCTCACAGAGTGTCTGCTGTAGGGGGAGAAGATATAGGAGATTATAAGCTGCTCTGAGTCTCTGTCCTTGAAAGGGCAGCTGCTGTCAGAGCCCTCTCAGCCCCTCACAGGGTGTCTGCTGTAAGAGGGGAAGATATAGGAGATTGTAAGCCACTCTGAGTCTTTGCTTCAGAGAGAAGGGTGGGGTATAAATCTGCAGTCTTCTTCTTCTGTGAGTGCCCTCTCAGCCCCACCCACCTCACAGGGTGTCTGCTGTAGGGGGGGAAGATATAGGAGACTGTAAGCCGCTCTGAGTCTCTGATTCAGAGAGAAGGGTGGGGTATAAATCTGCAGTCTTCTTCTTGAAAAGGATTGGGAAAACAACAAGAGCACCCAAATCCACCTTTTGCATACTAGACCACAACAATTCCAAGCCTTCCAGGACCAGAAAGAGGTCTACTTCATCTACTTTTCTAGTTCTACCAACCAACCAGCTCAGAGACTCAGGAAGTTTAGAAACAGAGTAAAGCAGGTTCTATGTTCTTCATCTGGATTTTCCCCACTCCATAAAGCTAGTCCCCTGTGCAAGCACCGGGTCGTTACAAACCCATAGCGTGACGTCACATCAGAATGTTTTCTTGGCAGACTTTTATAGGGTGAAAAAGCTGTAGTATCGCAGACGAAGCTCTCTGCTCATGGCCTGAGTTCAATCCCGACGGAAGCTGAGTTCAGGTAGCCGGCTCAGGGTTGACTCAGCCTTCTACCCATCTGAGGTCGGTAAAGTGAGTACCCAGCTTGCTGAGGGGAAAGCGTAGATGATTGGGAAGGCAATGGCAAACCACCCCGTAAAAAGTCTGCTGTGAAAACGTCATGATGCGATGTCACCCCAGAGTCGGAAACAACTGGTGCTTGCACAGGGGACTACCTTTACCTTTTTTGCCATTGCCTTCCCCAGTCATCAACACTTTACCACCAGCAAACTGGGTCCTCATTTTACTGACCCCAGAAGGATGGAAGGCTGAGTCAACCTTGAGCTGGCTACCTGAACCCAGCTTCCACCGGAATCGAACTCAGGTCGTGAGCAGAGCTTAGGACTGCAGTACTGCAGCTTTGCCACTCTGCACCATGTATATGTGTGTGTGTGTTTGTGTGTCTGTGTGTGTATTTGGTCCTGTGAATTTGGGGTAGGTATTTGTGAGTTTCCTGCATTGTGCAGGGGGTTGGACTAGATGACCCTGGAGGTCCCTTCCAACTCTATGATTCTATATCACTCTCTGATGGTAGGGAATGGAAAAGATGGAAAGGGAATTCAATTATGGAATGATGAGCTAATTTCAATAGCTTGTTTTAGCCATTAAGCCTTTCACCGAGGCATTATGGATGTTCTAATGCATACTTGCTAGATTTGCAGTGTAATGGAAATCTTGTCCGTACACAATAAGGAGTGTCCTGCAATGTAAGGTCACTTCCATTTGTTCTCATTACAGCCCTAGAAGGGCATAAGGAACGGGGAGGGGGGGGGTTGTAGCACTTATTTTGGCTGTACAGAGTGGGAAGAGCTTGATCTGGGACTAGACGATCGCTGAAAGCGATGTCTCCTGGTTTGTCCAAATGCCATGGCAGATTTTTCAAGATTAAGAATACTAATTGATAATGTTTATACAGCAATTGTGCCGAAGAGTGGAGTAGATATGCCAGTGAACTGCAGGCAGTTTCCCTAATCTTGAATTGTTTTTGTTTTTGTCTAAAAGCCAATACAGAGTTTTCTGGAATAAAGGAAGGTGCTTCCCTTTGTGATTCTCACCTTTAATAGTCTGGGGTTCCCTTGAAAAGGTAAAGGTAGTCCCCTGTGCAAGCACCAGTCGTTTCTGATTCTGGGGTGATGATGTATCGTGATGTTTTCATGGCAGACTTTTTATGGAGTGGTTTGCCATTGCCTTCCCCAGTCTTCTACACTTTTCCCCCCAGAAAGCTGGGACTCATTTGACCGACCTCGGAAGGATGGAAGGCTGAGTCAAACCTCGAGCCGACTACCTGAACCCAGCTTCCGCCGGGATCGAACTCAGGTCGTGAACCGAGAGTTTGGACTGAAGTACTGCAGCGTTACCACTTTGCGCCACGGGGCTCCTTAGAACAATGTGATATTCCCAAGTCATTTTGCATCTGAAAGCACAAAAGTAATATTCCCAAGAAATGTTGCATCTGAAAGCATTTGGGGCGGATTAAAAATCTGAAAAAAGGGAATACCGCTATCTGGCCTCTGTTGTGCGTGACCTGATGACTTCTAGATTAGATTACTGCAATGCGCTCGATGTGGGGCTGCCCTTGAAAACAGTTCAAACACTTAAATCGGTGCAGAACCCTCTAGTCAGGATGCTGACTGAAATGAATCAGAGGGACCACATCATTGTGTTCTCTTGACCCTTCGTCATTGGCTCCCTATGTCTCCAGGAACCATTCAAGGAGTTGGTGCTGACCGATACATCTTGTGACCTGCCGTATTTGAAGGACCACCTACTTTGTTACAAACCGCTTGAAAAATCTCTCAAGGCCCTGCTTTCCGATCCCTTCTGAGATTAGATGGGTATCAAACCTCCCGAAAGGGCCTTCAAGGTCATGGCACTGGAACTCTCTCCCCAGACAGACTCACCTGTCCTCTTCTCTTACCATCTTCTGCCTCCTTCCTGTCCTGTGTTTTAATATTTGCTCATGTGTATTTTATTGTATTTTTCCTGATCACTTTGGGGTCAGGAAGGAATTTTCTTCCAGGCCAGAGAATCACAGGGATCCTATATATTTTTTTTCCCACCCCTTTCTCTGGGCATATCGCAGGTGTTATTGGTGCAGTAATTGCGAATTTTCTTAATTGTGCAGGAGGTTGGACTAGATTACTCGTGGGGTCCATTCCAGAGAGTCAGTTTGGTGTAGTGGTGAAGTGTGCAGACTCTTATCTGAGAGAACCAGGTTTGATTCCCCACTCCTCCACTTGGCAGAGGTTGTCCTTGAAAGGGCAGCCGCTGGGAGAGCCCTCTCAGCCCCACCAACCTCAGATATAGAATAGCCCTCTCTTCTGTATTTTTGTTGTATTACCTATTTGCAAAAAGCCAGAGCAAGCACATAGAATTCAATATCTTCTTCTTCTTCTTTTCCCATTTGGTGCAGTGGTTAAATGTGCGGACTCTTATCTAAGAGAAATGGGTTTGATTCCCCACTCCTCCACTTGCAGCTGCCGGAATGGCCTTGGGTCAGTCACAAGTTCTCTCGGGGCTGTTCTGCTCAAGAGCTCTCTCAGCCTCATCTACCTCACAGGGGGTCTGTTGTGGGGAGGGGAAGGGAAAGGAGATTTGTAAACTGCTCTGAGACTCCTTTGGTTAGTGAAGAATGGAATATAAATCCAATATCTTCTTGTTCTACTTCTTCTTCTGTATGTTTCTATATTTAGCTTAGGGCGTTTTCGCACTGACCTTAATCGGCAGCGACGCCCCTCTTCACCGCGCAGGATCTGCGCAGATTTCGCACCAAGTGCCGCGGAGCGCCCAGAAGAGCCGCAAAGTCCCGCGGCTTTTGCGGCGCAAATGGAAACTGGTTTTTGGCGGTTTCCATTTGCGCTGCAAAAGCCGAGGAACTTTGCGGCTCTTCCGGGTGTTCCACGGCAATTGGTGCGAAATCCGCGCAGATCCTGCGCGGTGAAGAGGGGCGTCGCTGCCGATTAAGGTCAGTGCGAAAACGCCCTTAGTTTAGCTCAGCCGCCCTATATTTAGCTTAGCTTAGCTCAGCCGTTCTGAGCCTGCTTCGGCAGGGAGGGCGGGATATAAATAAAAATTATTATTATTATTATTATTATTATTATTATTATTATTATTATTATTATTATTATTATTATTATTATTATTATTTTTTACAGGTTTTAATTATTTTTTTTAAGCTGTGATAGATTATGCATGTTTTTGGTCTGTTAGCCAGGGCAGAAAAGTCGGATGCCAATTTTGCAAATCAACAAATAATTCTAAACATCGTTACACCCTTCTAAGCCCCTTCAAGTTCAACAGGTATCACTTCGATTAGGAGTGCTCGAAATTTCCTTCCGCAGCCCAGAGATTGAAGGACCAGCGAGAACTTTTCGACTTTTTCTAAACGTGTCCTGTCTTTCTCTTGCCTCTCCCCCACCCCGCCAGCTCTCCCACAGACTCGCTCTTGGAACAATTAGCTTGAAATCCGGTCATAAATCTCAGCTTTGGGCCACCGTAGGAATTTTAAACATTCTGATGATGAGAGCCCAGGGACGCATGAACCCAGGATAGGATATCGGCCATAAAATGGAGGCATCAGGAGCATCCCAATGTGAAGAAGTGCTTTTCAGAAGGTAGGGCATGCCCTTTTGGTTGTACAAGTTGACGAAGAGAGATTTTCTCTTGGTTGACCCCTCTTTTGGAAATGATTATTGCTAGGGCTGTCAACCCCCGAAAACGAAATGCCTTGGAGCTGGGAGTGGTGCCTGGGGAGGGTAGAGCTGACGGAAGGAAGGTAGTTCAGCTGGGGTGAGAAGAATCAGAAGAAGCAGAAGAAGACACAGGAAAGCCCTTCCGGCTGTCTTGGCATCAGAAGGTGTGGCCTATTAAGCAAATGAGTTCCTGCTGGGCTTTTACAACAAAAAAAGACCTGTGTGAAACAATGGTGACATCAGGGGTGTGGCCTAATAAGCAAATGAGTTCCTGCTGGGCTTCTCCCACAAAAAAGACCTGTGTGAAACAATTGTGACATCAGGGGTGTGGCCTAATGTGCAAATGAGTTCCTGCTGGGCTTCTCCCATAAAAAAGACCTGTGTGAGACAATGGTGACATCAGGGGTGTGGCCTGATATGCAAACGAGTTCCTGCTAGGCTTCTCCCACAAAAAAGACCTGCGTGCAACAATGGTGACATCAGGGGTGTGGCCTAATAAGCAAATGAGTTCCTGCTGGGCTTCTCCCACAAAAAAGACCCACGTGAAACAATGGTGTTGTGGAGAAACGCCATTTTAGTCAGTGGTGGCGCTTCATTTGGCAGGGGTCAGGAAATCCCTCAGCAAGCTTTGTAGCCTTCCCCTCACTCCCCCCCTCCCTTCCAGAGCCAAGCCAACAACGCTAGGGGGAAAATCTCCTAGAGAGGCAGGAAGTGCTGTTGTTCCTTGCATGTGTTAGGCAGGAAGAGAAGGCAGATTTGAACTGGGGCTCGAGCGAGCATGTGGTGAGCAATGGAGGCTCCTGCCTGGGGGGGCCCCAGGCAGGCAGACTAAGTAAGTAATTCACAAGACAGGGCAAGTTTAGATCAGGGCCAGCAGGACGCGTTTATAATCAACTTTTCTTTGTTATACTGGTTGCTGTGCTGGGCTGTGCTGTGCTGTGCTATGCTGTGCTAATTTTGTAGATGCAACTGTTTTTGTTTTGTTTTTCTTTTCCTATCTGTTTCTCTTTTTAAATAAATATATTTTTACTGTTTAAATGCTGGCAGTCAATCTCTGTACCACATAGATCCCCAGACCGCTTTAGACCATGCTGTTTTTAGGAAGGGGGCCCCAGGAAAGGGGAAAGGCATGCAGTTGGATAAGGTGCCAATCCTCCAGGGGTGCCCCAAAGAAGCGCTGAGGTCTCTGTGAAACCCAAGTGCAGGGTGGCAGAGGACCTGGAGGCCTAGCCTCACAGCTGGAGAGGGGGATTGGGAGTCCTGTTCCTCTCAATCTGAACCCCGGGACTGAGCAGGTGGTGGCAGCGAGCCCAAGGGGCAGGAGGAGAAATAGCTCCCTCCAGGAGTTGGCGACTCAATAGGGAGCTGACGGGACCGGGTCTGAAGGCAGAATCGGGCCGGTTCCGTCACACTTGGTGGCAGCGGTGGGATAAGAACAAACAGAGAACTTGATTGGCCAGGCATTTTTCGTTTTTGATGCGTGCAAGCACCCAGAGGAAGCAACAGCGGTTTTGTTTTATTTTCGGGTCAACTGGAGTAGGGAAAGTTTAGCTAGTTAGGATGGAGCGTGCTAAGATGCGGGAAATCCTGGAGATGACAAAGCCACAGCTCCAGGAAGAGTGTGCAAAGCACAAGCTGGAGTGTGACAACATGACTGTAGTAGATATGAAAGACCTCCTTTTGGAGTATCATCAGCATGTAGGGGCACTTGCAAAAGTGGCCCCCACCCAGTCAGAAGTAACCTTGCAGCTACAGTTGGAACTGGCAAGAATACGTACCAAGGCGTACCAAGAGCGCAGACAGGAGGAACGAGAGAGAGAGGAAAGACAAAGAGAGAGGGAGCTGAGACGAGCTGAGCTCCGCAGACAGGAGGAACGAGAGAGAGAGGAAAGACAAGCAGAGAGGGAGCGGAGACAAGCTGAGATCCGCAGAGAGGAGGAACGAAAGAGAGAGGAAAGACAAGCAGAGAGGGAGCGGAGACAAGCTGAGCTCCGCAGACAGGAGGAAAAAGAGAGAGCTGATATCCGCAGACGGGAGCAGGAGGAGCAACGTCGCCATGAGCTTGAGGTGCTACGTCTGGAAGCTGAACTAAGCAAAGAGATCCAAGTCACCCCCAAGGACTTTGCAGTGTACCAAGAGGGAGAAGACCCCTCCATATACCTCTCCAACTTTGAGAGGGCAGCCAAACAGTGGGGGATTGCAGAGGAGGACTATATGTCTTACCTCTGTAGTAACCTGACTGGAGAACTTTCAGCCATCTATTACAGCATGCCTATGGAAGATGGGGGGATAACTTTTGCAGGCTATAAAGCCACTGTATTTAAAAGGTTTAAACTGGGGCCAGACCACTCCCGAAAGCAGTTCAGGGGTTTGGCTCCACAAGAAGGTAAATCCTATTCTGAATGTGGGGTAATGAAGGAACAAACAGTTCCAGTGTTATTGGGCCGGGATTTGGTGGTTGGCCAGTACTCTATCAAGGCTGTACCCCGCAGCCAAACCCCCAGGGGAAAGTGGGAGGAGGAAGGCAACTTTAAGGAAGCCACCTCACCACCAACCAGGGAGGGGGGAATAGCCCAGGTTACTGAGGACGAAGAGAGGGCAGTCACCCAGGAGAGGGAGGACCAGCCTGTCTCAAGCCCTGGAGTAGGGTGTTCTCAAGGGGAAGAGGGGTGTAGCTTTCCCCAAGTGCAGCAAGAGGCTGTGGATGTTCCTAGCGAGGGAGGGAACCTGTCTAGCGTAAAGGATGTGCAAGCTGAAGAGACCGAGGTGGAGAGTGGAGATTTCACAGGAGGTTCTGAGAGCAGCAAGGCTAATGTGGGCTCAGAGGAGCACATAGCTGAAGGATTGGGGGGATGGGAGCGGTTCCAGAAGGGGGTCCGGAGCGGCCTTAGGTTGGAACCGGTTCACCAAGTAGCTGTGGATCAGGAAGTGGGATCGTCCGAGACGCTCTCAAAACAGGTCGTCTTGAAGCAGGGCAGACAGGAATCCTGGGAAGCTGTGGAACCTTCCAGGCAGGAAGGGGGTCAGTTTGGTAGTGCTGAAAAACCAACCGAGGGGACCGAGAACCCAAGCCAAACCCTCAGGGGAATGTGGGGGGAGGAAGGCAACTTTAGGGAAGCCACCTCACCACCAACCAGGGAGGGGGAGGACCAGCCTGTCTCAAGCCCTGCAGGAGGGTGTGCCCAATGGGAAGAGGGGTGCCAATTTCCGCAAGGGCAGCAGGATGCTGTGGAGTCTTCCAGGCAGGAAGGAGCTCAGTTGGCTGACACTGAAAAACCAACTGAGGGGGCGGAGAACCCAGATCAAACGTTGGCTGGGTGTTCTGGAAACAGTGGGACTAGGGGTGGCTTGAAGGAACAGATGATAGGAAGTCTGGGGGAGCCAGAAATGTTCCTGTCTGAGGTTCAAAGTGACCCTAGGCTGGATCCACGGTGTGAGGTGGCAAGGGACCAGAAAGTGGAGTTCGCAGAAGCTGAGGCAGGGGATAGGGTGATGGATTTCCTGCCCCTTCATACTGGTGAATGGAAAATGGAATGGGAGGGACCCCATGTGATTGTGGATGACCTAGACGAGGCTACTTATGTGGTGGCTATGGAGGAAATGGGAAAGGCAGTTAAAGTGGTGCAGGTGAATATACCACAGCCATTCTCTGCGAGGTCCATGGTGTTGCCTATAGGTAGGAAGGAAGGAGACAAAAAGAAGCTAGGACAGCAATTGTTTGGAGCCCCAGAGGTGGTTTTCGGGGAGGACAGAGTGGACAGAGGGAATATTCCACCAATGAGGGATAAAGATGAAGCAACTGTGTGGGGACTGGGCAGTTTCCATCCCCATATGTGGGGCCAGGAATTTCCTCCGTTGATGGACCACTCACCCCAGCAACAGCAGCAACGAAGGGAGAGCACCAAACTCCAGAGGTGGTCCTGGGAGATGGAGGAGTACATCTTAAAGACTGGACATTCCTTCTGAATGCAGCAATGCGACTTGTTGTCCAGAAGGGACATGGGCACCTAGGGTGCTGGACTTTGTGTATTATTGGAGAAATACCTGAATGTTTGTGTAATATTTTGGTTAATGGGTTTCTCCTTGTTTGATTGGATTCTGCTACGGGGTCACCTCTGTAGGAGGCAACCCCTCCGGCTCAGAATTTAAGGAGGGGGAAGTGTGGAGAAACGCCATTTTAGTCAGTGGTGGCGCTTCATTTGGCAGGGGTCAGGAAATCCCTCAGCAAGCTTTGTAGCCTTCCCCTCACTCCCCCCTCCCTTCCAGAGCCAAGCCAACAACGCTAGGGGGAAAATCTCCTAGAGAGGCAGGAAGTGCTGTTGTTCCTTGCATGTGTTAGGCAGGAAGAGAAGGCAGATTTGAACTGGGGCTCGAGCGAGCATGTGGTGAGCAATGGAGGCTCCTGCCTGGGGGGGCCCCAGGCAGGCAGACTAAGTAAGTAATTCACAAGACAGGGCAAGTTTAGATCAGGGCCAGCAGGACGCGTTTATAATCAACTTTTCTTTGTTATACTGGTTGCTGTGCTGTGCTGTGCTGTGCTGTGCTATGCTGTGCTTATTTTGTAGATGCAACTGTTTTTGTTTTGTTTTTCTTTTCCTATCTGTTTCTCTTTTTAAATAAATATATTTTTACTGTTTAAATGCTGGCAGTCAATCTCTGTACCACATAGATCCCCAGACCGCTTTAGACCACGCTGTTTTTAGGAAGGGGGCCCCAGGAAAGGGGAAAGGCATGCAGTTGGATAAGGTGCCAATCCTCCAGGGGTGCCCCAAAGAAGCGCTGAGGTCTCTGTGAAACCCAAGTGCAGGGTGGCAGAGGACCTGGAGGCCTAGCCTCACAGCTGGAGAGGGGGATTGGGAGTCCTGTTCCTCTCAATCTGAACCCCGGGACTGAGCAGGTGGTGGCAGCGAGCCCAAGGGGCAGGAGGAGAAATAGCTCCCTCCAGGAGTTGGCGACTCAATAGGGAGCTGACGGGACCGGGTCTGAAGGTAGAATCGGGCCGGTTCCGTCACAGGTGTCATCAGGGGTGTGGCCTAATATGCAAATGAGTTCCTGTCGGGCTTCTCCCACAAAAAAGACCTGTGTGCAACAATGGTGACATCAGGGGTGTGGCCTGATATGCAAATAAGTCCCCGCTGGGCTTTTATTATTTTAAAAAAGTCCTGCAGATGTTATATGAGTAAATACCACACTAATTGCTTCTACACGCAAAGCACAAATGCAAAGTCAGCAATGGCAAGAGAATCAGCTTTGTCTATAAGAGATAAGCAAATATAAAAAGAAACAAAGTGAGCAGCATTGGTCCAAAGGTGCATGGCACCCCAGGCAGGTACCCCCTGATGCCCTCCCACCGTGCTCCACTCACCACCCCCCCCTCCAGGCTTACCATGAGGACACCCGGCCATATCAACTTCAAGGTATGTGCTTATTTCGAAGTTTCTCCCCCCTCCATTTCGAAGTTTCTCCCCCCTCCTTTCTGGAAAAAAGGGGGAAGAAACTTCCTCCAGAGGTCTCTTCAAAACACCCACAGACCTTGAAGCCGGCTTGGCTTGGGGTCCTCGCAGCAAACTTCTTGGGGGGCAGGTGGAAGCTAGCAGTGGCAGGGCGAGCTTTGGGGGGCAGGAGCAAGGGAGCTGGCAGCGGTGATGGCAGGGTAAGCTTTGGGGGCGGGCAGGAGGGAGCTGGCAGTGGCAGAGCAAGCTTTGGCGGCGGGAGTGCAGTGGGTGGGCGGGAGTGCAGTGGCGGGTGGGGAGGGAGGCAAACTAGGCACTTGTCTTGGGCACCGGGAGGGGGAGATGCCCATTTCGGCGCATCCTCCCTCCTGGCACCCTAGGCAACTGCCTAGTCTGCCTAGTGGGCGAGCTGGCTCTGAAAGTAAGGACATGTATGTATCTCAATGTATGAAGCATCCTTATATTGAACATAAGAACAGAAGAGAAGCCATGTTGGATCAGGCCAATGGCCCCTCCAGTCTAACCCTGAGTGTAACATAAGAACATAAGAGAAGCCATGTTGGATCAGGCCAATGGCCCCTCCAGTCCAACACTCTGTGTCACATAAGAACGTAAGAGAAGCCATGTTGGATCAGGCCAATGGCCCATCCAGTCCAACACTCTGTCACATAAGAACGTAAGAGAAGCCATGCTGGATCAGGCCAATGGCCCCGCCAGTCCAACACTCTGTGTCACATAAGAACATAAGAGAAGCCATATTGGATAAGGACAATGGCCCATCCAGTCCAACACTCTGTCACATAAGAACATAAGAGAAGCCATATTGGATAAGGACAATGGCCCATCCAGTCCAACACTCTGTGTCACATAAGTAAGTAAGTAAGTAAATTTATTTTTATATCCCGCCCTCCCCCGCCAGAGGCGGGCTCAGGGCGGCTCACAGACATGGAATATCATGATTTAAAAATACAATCTAGACAAAACAAATTTAAATACAATTCAATTACATAGGTTAATTAAAATAAACAGAATGGTTGTTATGGATTAAAATTAGGTTAAGGTGCTATAGTTCACAATCATACATAAGATGGCTAGGTGGCTACAGGTCAGTTTAGCCGGGTTCTGTCTTAAAAGCAAGCTGAAAGAGAATGGTTTTGCAAGCCCTGCGGAACTGATTCAGGTCCTGCAGGGCTCGCACCGTCTCTGGAAGTTGATTCCACCATCGATGGGCCATTGCTGAAAAGGCTTGCTCCCTGGTTGTCTTCAGTCTAGCCTCTCTTGGCCCAGGGATTTTTAAAAGATTTTGAGAGCTAGATCTCAGTTCTCTCTGGGGAACATATGGGGAGAGGCGGTCCCTAAGGTAGGCAGGTCCTCGGCCATATAGGGCTTTAAAGGTAATAACCAGCACCTTATAGCGAACACGGTACCCCTGAGGCACCCTGCAATGAAGTGGGTGTCTCTGAGACAGCTCCCCCCCAATAAGAACATAAGAGAAGCCATGTTGGATCAGGCCAATGGCCCATCCAGTCCAACACTCTGTGTCACATAAGAACATAAGAGAAGCCATGTTGGATCAGGCCAATGGCCCATCCAGTCCAACACTCTGTGTCACATAGTGGCCAAAAAAACAAAACAGATGCCATCAGGAGGTCCATCAGTGGGTCCAGGACACTAGAAGCGTTGGTCCATCATAGTCAGTATTGTGTACTCAGACTGGTAAAAGCTGTCTATGGCCTCAGGCTAAGGTTTTTCCAAGGCTGGCCCTGTCACTAGACAATCTAGGCGGTTGCCTAGGGCACTAGCCTTCTGGGGGCACCAAATTCGGTGCTCCCCCATGTGACTCAGTAAAGTTATCAGTGCCAGGGAGTGGTTCCAGAAGTTAGCTTTGCCGATGTGCGGGGTGAAATGATAGAGGTTTACAAGATTATGCATGGGAAGTCCTTTTCTCCCTTTCTCACAGTACAAGAACTTGTGGGCATTCGATTAAATTTCTGAGCAGTCGGGTTAGAACGGATAAAAAGAAGTCCTTCTTCACCCAAAGGGTGATTAACATGTGGAATTCACTGCCACAGGAGGTGGTGGCTGCTACAGGCATAGCCAGCTTCAAGAGGGGGTTAGATAAAAATATGGAGCAGAGGTCCATCAGTGGCTATTAGCCACAGCGTGTATATATATGTGTATATATATGTGTGTGTGTGTATATATATATATATATATATATATTTGGTTCAACATGGCTTCTCTTAGGTTCTTATGAGACACAGAGTGTTGGACTGGAGGGGCCATTGGCCTGATCCCATGGCTTATCTTATGTTCTTATGTTCCATGTAGCAGGGTTTGTTTTTTTTGCTTTTTTTTTGCAGGGGGGTGGGTGGAATCCCTGTCTTGCTTTGATCCTGGAGAGTGGCTGCCTGTCAGAGAAGACAACAATGAGTTACAGAGGCCATTGCCAATGACATCATACCAGTGGAGCAATGTCACTTCTATCTAGGGCTACCAAGACACTGATCAGGGTGGGGAATCCTGCTCCCATAACTCCAGTTTCCTGGAAAGACAGGGGGAACAGCCATCAGCTTGACAGTGCAATGTCACTTCCTGGCAAAACCCAGAAGTGATGTCATGGCATTGCAGATGGTAGCCTTGCCATGTCCCTGGTAGCTAGGTCACGTCTGCCACCCATTTTCAGCACAAATTCAGAAATGAGTAGCTCTGTGGGTGTGGTGCTCTAACCCCCCCCCCCCTCAACTCTTCCCACCCTTTTTTCTCATGCCACTCTGGCAAGCATTTTTGGGGACATAGGATGGATAGCGGAAGACTGGATAAGCCCAGGGTTTGGCTGTGTAAAAAAATAGCTTCAGAGATTCAGATGAGGTAGTGCCTATTCCTTCCCGCCCTGGAGTTTCCAATTCTGGGTTGGGAAATTCCTGAATACTTGGGGTGAGAGCCTGGTGAAGGTCAAAACTTACCATGCCATAGAGCCCATGCCATGCCATTTTCTACCACTTTCTCCTGAGAAATTGGTCTTGATTCCTGGACACCAGTCACAATTCCAGGAGAACCTCCCCCCTCCACCCAATCTCACCTGGAGGTTGGTGTCTATGATGGCCCTATGCAATTTTCCTCCTTCAGAGACAATATTTTCCCTCCATTTTTCCCTGAGTGACTAAGCCACCCTAGTAATGTGTTTCCTTCTTTGCTGAAGAACTCTAGCTTCCCTCACCCAGTCAAATTATTATACTTTGGCTGTTTGCTCAGCCTAAGAACCTGAGGGAACGATTGGGAGCCCCCTTTAACTTTCATGGCACTTGAGCCATTTTCTTGTATTCCAAGTTAACAAAATATTTTATTCAACATAGAGGGAAAAGGTCAGGTGAAATCAGGAGTAAAATTGCTGAGGTAATTCAAGATAGATAACTCTGAAGTGAAATCAGTACAGGGACAAACTTTAGTTCTTATGTTTTTGTGTAATGAGAGTTCCTTGAGATATTCAGACTCACTTAAAATCTTTCTGTGGTATCTTTCTGAGGTAAAGCCAGTACAGGCACAAACTTTAGTTCTTATGTTTCAACATAATGAGTTTCTTAAGCAATTCAGGGTCACTGAAAATCTTTCTGTTGAAAGGATTTTGCTCCAGTGTTTTCCCCAAACACTCCAGTACACTTTCATTGATCATTCTTGGACTCTTTTGGTTTCCAGAAGGCTGGTACACTCTTTCCAGAACCCAAACCCCTTCCTTTGAAACACCAGTTGTCATCCTGAGTTTTTAACTAACTACAGGCAATTTCTAACCACGCCTGACCAGGGATTTCTGCACTCTTCAGAGCTAACTTCCTATTTGACTGAGTAGGAAAATCCCTTCTTTCTGTAGAAAATCTTTTCCCTTTCCTTGACTCAAATGGGAGTCTTTGCCAACTTCCCAAACTTCCTTGCCAACTTTCCCTCAGTTCTCCTGCCTGTGTTAAACTGCTCTCAGTCAGGGATGAATTCCAAAACTGTCAGTACTTGGTAGGGCTGAAATCTGACTGAATCTCTCCTCAACATCCAATTCAGAAGCCATTATCTGTTCAGTTGATACTAACCAATTAGATTCCTTGGAGAACCTTGTCACACAAGGCTCTCTGACTCTGTAACTGTTTGTATAACATTCCTAAACTTTTAGAAAGTGTCATCCATCACAGCGTCCCTAACCCACCCACCCCCTCCTTGAGAAACATTTACCACAAGTTCTCTGGCCATTTGCTAAGCATTTGCATTTCAAATCCTGTGGCATTTAATTTCAATTTTTGCTCTTTAACTCTGAGTTCTTACTTGACAGTTTTGCGAGTTGACATACAGTGGCATTTAGTATTTGGGCACTAATATCAATAATATTTAATCTCAAGTCATTGGCACGCAAATGTGAGCCCTATTTATAGTTGGGATCCAATAATATGAAAACAGGAAAACAAAAAAGACTGACCTCTACAACAATAGAAAACTTTAGTACTCACATACTGTAGAGCAGGACTGGCCAACGGTAGCTCTCCAGATGTTTTTTGCTTACAACTCCCATCAGCCCCAGCCATTGGCCATGCTGGCTGGGGCTGATGGGAGTTGTAGGCAAAAAACATCTGGAGAGCTACCGTTGGCCAGCCCTGCTATAGAGCCGTAATATAAAAACATGAGAAATAAAGTATAAAAGGAAGACGACTTATAGTATAAAAGGAAGAAGATTTATACCCCGCCCTTCTCTCTGAATCAGAGACCGAGAGCAGCTTACAATATCTCCTATATCTTCTCCCCCCACAACAGACACCCTGTGTGGTGGGTGGGACTGAGTGGGCTCTCACAGCAGCTGCCCTTTCAAGAAGAAGAAGAAGAAGATGAAGATATCGGATTTATATCCCGCCCTCCACTCCGAAGAGTCTCAGAGCGGCTCACAATCTCCTTTACCTTCCTCCCCCACAACAGACACCCTGTGAGGTGGGTGGGACTGAGTGGGCTCTCACAGCAGCTGCCCTTTCAAGGACAATCTCTGCCAGAGCTATGGCTGACCCAAGTCCATTCCAGCAGTTGCAAGTGGAGGAGTGGGGAAACAAACCCGGTTCTCCAAGATAAGAGTTTGCATCCTTAACCACTACACCAAACTGGCTGTATTAAACTCATTAATTCATGAATATCAGATTCATTAATTCATGAATATCAGACTCACATCCTGCAAAAATGGATAAGGATGGAATCCAGTTTACAAGCCAAAAATTAACAATCCTTTTCAGCCAATTATGCAATACTAGAGAGGTTCATCAAATGTATGAGACATGGATTACACGATAGAACACTATTGAAAAGAATGCATTCTACATGGTCTGCATATTTAAAAAAGTTACCTGGTATGCTTAATGAAGACCATAGGGCTGCCAAGTCCAATTCAAGAAATATCTGGGGACTTTGGGGGTGGAGCCAGGAGACATTAGGGGTGGAGCCAGGAGCAAGGGTGTGATAAGCATGTTTTAACTCCAAAGGGAGTTCTGGCCATCACATTTAAAGGGACCGCACACCCTCACAGCCTTCCCTCCTTTAGAAATAATGAAGGATGGGGGCATCTTCTTTGGGGGCTCATAAAATTGGACCCCCTTGGTCCAATCTTTTTGAAACTTGGCTGGTATTCTGGGTAGGGACACTGGATGCTATGCTGAAACTTTGATTCCTCTACTTCAAAAAAACAGCCCCTCAGATACCCACAGATCAATTCTCCTTTATACTCTATGGAAATCGTTCTCCATAGGGAATAACGGAGTGCCCAGCAGACATTTCTCCCCCCCCTCTCTTTCTGATGACCATGAAGCGGGGGGAGGGCCTCCAAACTGGGGGATCCCCCGCCCCCACCTGGGGATTGGCAACTTTAGGATTAAATGGGTTTCTGCTCTTAACAAGTGTTTTACGGATTTGATGCTGCTTTTGATTGAGAGAACCAATAAGGAAATTTAATGCAGAGATGTTCAGGGAATGGAGACATTATCACTGCGTTACCTGCAGAATGTTATATTTAATGCATGCTTTGCCATTTTGATTAGCATCTCTGGCACTGTATTATTGGGTGAAGTCCTTGTTACATTTTTGCATTGGTACTGGATTTTATCTTTATCCGTTTTTGTGGTGTGCGACTGTCGATGTTTGTGAACTAACGTGTTGAATACGATCTTTTTATGCTTTCTTTTGGCACACAGTGATATGACAAGCTGGGTTCTGTTCATAAGAACATAAGAGAAGCCATGTTGGATCAGGCCAACGGCCCATCCAGTCCAATACTCTGTGTCACATAAGAACATAAGAGAAGCCATGTTGGATCAGGCCAGTGGCCCATCCAGTCCAACACTCTGTGTCACACAGTGGCAAAAAATGTTATATATACACACACACTGTGGCTAATAGCCACTGATGGACCTCTGCTCCATACTTTTATCTAAACCCCTCTTGAAGGTGGCTATGCTTGTGGCCGCCACCACCTCCTGTGGCAGTGAATTCCACATGTTAATCACCCTTTGGGTGAAGAAGTACTTCCTTTTATCCGTTTTAACCTGTCTGCTCAGCAATTTCATCGAATGCCCATGAGTTCTTGTATTGTGAGAAAGGGAGAAAAGTACCTCTTTCTCTACTTTCTCCATCCCATGCATTGTCTTGTAAACCTCTATCATGTCACCCCGCAGTCGACGTTTCTCCAAGCTAAAGAGTCCCAAGCGTTTCAACCTTTCTTCATAGGGAAAGTGCTCCAGCCCTTTAATCATTCTAGTTGCCCTTCTCTGCACTTTCTCCAATGCTGTAATATCCTTTTTGAGGTGCGGCGACCAGAACTGCACACAGTACTCCAAATGAGACCTCACCATCGATTTATACAGGGGCATTATGATACTGGCTGATTTGTTTTCAATTCCCTTCCTAATAATTCCCAGCATGGCGTTGGCCTTTTTTATTGCAAACGCACACTGTCTTGACATTTTCAGTGAGTTATCTACCACAACCCCAAGATCTCTCTCTTGGTCAGTCTCTGCCAGTTCACACCCCATCAACTTATATTTGTAGCTGGGATTCTTGGCTCCAATGCGCATTACTTTGCACTTGGCCACATTGAACCGCATCTGCCACGTTGACGCCCACTCACCTGTTAGAAAGCTGACCTTCAACAGTGATTGGGGTGCTGCAAGATTTGCTACTTTGCCAGTGTGTGAGTGTTGATTTGTGAATCTTACCAAAACGAGGGTTTTGTTGTTGTTGTTTGTAGCAGGAACTCCTTTGCATATTAGTCCACACACCCCTGAGGTAGTCAATCTTCCAAGAGCTTACAGTAGGCCTTGTAAGAAGAACCCTATAAACTCTTGGAGGATTGACTACAGGGGTTGTTTTGTAGAAAAAATAGGTGGTGGAGCTCATCCAGAGATTGCTATGCAGCTGCACCTACTATCCAATGGACAAGGAACTCTCAGAAGGAGGAGGTGGAACTCTCAGAAAGGATCAGAAGCTGTACTCCTGTGAGCTCCCACTGAATCCGAGGCCTGATTGGCTACATCAGGGGTGTGTGGCCTAATATGCAAAGGAGTTCCTGCTTCAAAAAAAAAGCCCTGACCAAAAGTCAATAACCTAAGTCATCTGAATTTCCAGGGAGATAACTTATAAGAACATAAGAGAAGCCATGAAGAAGAAGATGATATTGGATTTATATCCTGCCCTCCACTCTGAATCTCAGAGTGGTTCACAATCTCCTTTATCTTCCTACCCCACAACAGACACCCTGTGAGGTGGGTGGGGCTGAGAGGGCTCTCACAGCAGCTGCCCATTCAAGGACAACCTCTGCCAGAGCTATGGCTGACCCAAGGCCATCCCAGCAGGTGCAAGTGGAGGAGTGGGGAATCAAACCCGGTTCTCCCAGATAAGAGTCCGCACACTTAGCCACTACACCAAACTGGCTCTAAGTTTGAAAAAAACAGATCTCAGAGATATACCTAGAATCAGGGGTTTTTCCTGTGGAAACTGCAACTCTCAAGAGCGAAATGAAGGAGAGAAATGTGTGCCCCACACCCCCAGTGAACTTTTAAATGGTTTCTGAGGACTTCATTTCCACAAAGAGGTTCCGGAACTCTGTTCCACCATGTTCCCCCAGAGAAAAAAAGCCCTCCCTAAAATGGATTTCCTTTTCCTTTTATCGAAGCAATTTTGATCCGTTTGCTACTAGAAGACATTCTCAGTTCTGGTAGTCCACCCACTGGATTATTTATGGTTTTTTATTTCAGTTGGAAGTGCTACCCAGTACATATGTCCCATTTAGTTTCTGTATAAAGCCTAGGCTTGCCAATCCCCAGGTCCCAGCGGGGGTTCTTCTGCTTTCCCAGGCTCCTTCCCACCCCCAGTCAGCTGGCCTGCGGGGGAAGCCCCGCCCCCAGAGGACCATGTGCCTTTCCACCTCCGGAGGCTTCCGTCTCCGATTGAAAGGATTCTTCTTGGGATGGGGTGTCTGTGTTGCTTTGAAGAGGCTGGCAGCAACTCGTGAGTAGAGAGGCCAATCTGTCACTTCAGAGTCACCAGAAACAGGGTGGGAGGGGGGAGGGAAACATCTGCTGAGCACTTCATTATTCCCTATGTGGAGATCGATTCTCATAGGGTATAATGGGGAATTGATCTGGAGGTTTCAGGGGCTGTGGGGGAGCTGTTTTTTGAGGTAGAGGCACCAAAGTTTCAGTATAGTATCTAGTGCCTTTCCCCAAAGTACCCCCCAAGTTTCAAAACGATTGGACTAGGGGGTCCAATTCTATGAGCCCCAAAAGAAAGTGCCTCTATCCTTCATTATTTCCTATGGAAGGAAGACATTTAAAAAGGTGTGGTGTCCCTTTAAATGTGATGGCCAGAACTCCCTTTGGAGTTCAATTATGCTTGTCACACCCTTGCTCCTGCCTCCGCCCCAATGTCTCCTGGCTCCACCCCCAAAGTCTCCTGCTTCCACCCCCAAAGTCCCCAGATATTTCTTGAATTGGACTTGGCAACCCTGATAAAGCCCTGTTTTGTGTATTGGTTGTTTTGTTGCTGATTTGTTATGTCTGTTAGCTGACCCTGAAGCGTAGTTCATTGTCCTCCAGGATCCTGATGCCTTCATTCTGATTGGCTGTCCTTTTAGAACCAGCCAATTGGGACACAAGGCATTTCTCTCAGGAAATGGAAACAAAGGAGCCTGGAGAGACCAATAGGGTGGATTGCTGCCCACGTAAGGGGGCGTGGTTAACTCAGGCCAACTGTATATAAGGAGTGGGGTGGCCTGTTTGTGTTCAGCTCTGCTCTTGTTCAATAAATGTTCTTGCTTGCCTCAAGCTGGCTGAACTCACTATATAATACCCTGCAACACATGTTTAAGCCACCGGGCAAAGGAAAAATCTCTCAAATTGCAAAGACTACTATGGGGATTTTAGTTCCAGAAATGTTGGGATTGCCATAGCCTGGTATGATCCTAACCAGGTTGAAATGGGTCAGAAATGGCACTAACGCCAAAGGCTAATTGGCTGTTATGCGTAACTTTTACAACTGCTGTTATAGATGCTCAGATCCACTTTATGTTTTTGGTTTAGGGACGTTGCCCAGTTTCATGGCATCCATCCCTGAACTGGAAATAAAGTTGGATGGTAAAGCTAACATTAAAACCGATGCCTGGTTTTGCAGCTGTGATGCACGCAATGGGGGAGCTGGCAAAGAAAATTGGCAGGATAAAAAGGCTCGTGACAAACATATATATGAAAAGAAAGAAATGGAGGGGGGGGGATGATGTATCAGTGAATCCCTGTTCTGTTTCCATAAAGTGACCAATTTCATGGGTGTTTATCTAAATGCGTGTTAGCTCCCCATTTCCTAAATTCTGTTGGATCAGATCCCTTAAATGTTAATGCCAGACAGAACTGGCCCTACCGCTAGGCAAGCTATGTGATTGCCTAGGGTGCCGGCCTTCTGGGGGTACAAATTGGGCACCCCCCCCATGTGATTTGGTCTCAGAGTGGCTCACCATCTCTTTTCCCTTCCTCCCCCACAACAGACACCCTGTGAGGTAGATGAAAGATATTGGATTTATATCCCGCCCTCCACTCAGAAGAGTCTCAGAGCAGCTCACAATCTCCTTTCCCTTCCTCCCCCACAACAGACACCCTGTGAAGTAGATGAAGATATTGGATTTATATCCCGCCCTCCACTCCGAAGAGTCTCAGAGCGGCTCACAATCTCCTTTCCCTTCCTCCCCCACAACAGACACCCTGTGAGGTAGATGAAGATATTGGATTTATATCCCGCCCTCCACTCTGAAGAGTCTCAGAGCAGCTCACAATTTCCTTTCCCTTCCTCCCCCACAACAGAAACCCTGTGAGGTAGGTGAAGATATTGGATTTATATCCCGCCCTCCACTCCGAAGAGTCTCAGAGTGGCTCACAATCTCATTTCCCTTCCTCCCCCACAACAGACACCCTGTGAGGTAGGTGAAGATATTGGATTTATATACTGCCCTCCACTCCAAGAGTCTCAGAGCTGCTCACAATCTCCTGGAAGTAACAAAGGGTAGCTTTAGAAGTAAAAGATATTGGATTTATATTCCGCCTTCCACTCCAAAGAGTCTCAGAGCTGCTCACAATCTCCTTTCCCTTCCTCCCCCACAACAGACACTCTTTGAGATAGAAGAAGATATTGGATTTATATCCCTCCATAGCGGCTCACAATCTCCTTTCCCTTCCTCCCCCACAATAGACACCCTGTGAGGTAGGTGGGGCTGAGAGAGCTCTCACGGAAGCTGCTCTTTCAAGGACAACTCTGCAAGAGCTATGGCTGACTCAGAGCAACTCCTGAGATAGCTATGGCTGACCCAAGGCCATTCCAGCAGCTGCAAGTGGAGCAGTGGGGAATCAAAACTGTTTTTTCTAGATAAGAGTCCGTGCACTTAACCACCACACCAAACTATCAGAAATAAAGTGCACAATTGTATCATCCTGAAACCATCCCCCCCCCCCCCGGTCCCTGGAAAAATTGTCTTCCACAAAACCGGTCCCTGGTATCAAAAAGGTTGGGGACAGCTGGTCTAGGGCACTGCTGCTAGATATTCATGTGATGCTATCATACGCTGGTCATAAGAACATAAGAGAAGCCATGCTGGATCAGGCCAATGGCCCCTCCAGTCCAACACTCTGTGTCACATAAGAACATGAGAGAAGCCATGTTGTATCAGGCAAATGGCCCCTCCAGTCCAACACTCTGTGTCACATAGGAACATAAGAGAAGCCATGTTGGATCAGGCCAGTGGCCCATCCAATCCAACACTGTGTCACATAAGAGGAGACCTGTTGGATCAGCCAATGGCCCATCCAGTCCAACACGCTGTGTCACATAAGAACATAAGAGAAGCCCTGTTGGATCAGGCCAATGGCCCATCCAGTCCAACACTCTGTGTCACATAAGAACATAAGAGAAGCCCTACTGGATCAGGCCAAAGGCCCATCCAGTCCAACACTCTGTGTCACATAAGAACATAAGAGAAGCCCTGCTGGATCAGGCCAATGGCCCATCCAGTCCAACACTCTGTGTCACATAAGAGAAGCCACGCTGGATCAGGCCAATGGCCCATCCAGTCCAACACTCTGTGTCACATAAGAACATACAAGAAGCCATGTTGGATCAGGCCAATGGCCCATCCAGTCCAACACTCTGTGTCACATAAGAACATGAGAGAAGCCATGCTGGATCAGGCAAATGGCCCCTCCAGTCCAACACTCTGTGTCACATAAGAACATGAGAGAAGCCATGCTGGATCAGGCAAATGGCCCCTCCAGTCCAACACTCTGTGTCACACAGTGGCCAAAAAACAAACAAACCCAAGTGCCATCAGAAGGTTCACAAGTGGGTCTAGAAGCCATTCCACTTTCCCCCACCCCACCCAAGCACCAAGAATACAGAGCATCACTGCTCCAAACAGTTCCAATAAAACACTGTGGCTAATAGCCACTGATGGACCTCTGCTCCATATGGTGGCTAGACACCATAAAAGACAACACCAGCCTGAGCATGGAACGACTCAAAGAAACAATAATAATAATAATAATAATAATAATACCTTTTATTTATATCCCGCCCTCCCCGCCGAGGCAGGCTCAGGGCGGCTAACAACATTAATCAATATAACAAATGATACAATACTTTAACAGTAGATAAAAATTGATTAAAATTCTAAAAAACAGTAAAACAATAAAATTAACATCTTGGTGCTATTCTGACAGATAACAAACTCATTTAAGCAGTCTCTCAGTGTTTAGTCGGTGAAGGCTTCACTAAAGAGGAAAGTCTTGCAGGCCCTGCGGAAACGGTCAAAGTCCCGCAGGGCCCGTACTTCCTCTGGGAGCTGGTTCCACAGGTGTGGGGCCACAACAGAGAAGGCCCGGGTGTGGGTACTCTGCAGTCTTGCTTCCTTCGGCCCTGGGATAGTCAACAGGTCTTTCCCTGCTGACCTCAGTGCTCTCTGGGGTTCGTATGGGGAAAGACGGTCAATACAAGATGAGAAAACTTGGAGAGAGCCGGCCCATAGAATCGGCAAGAGTTGAACACTACGGAATGGTTAACAAAAACAACATTATATACCTTGACTTGAGACTGAGCTAGTTCCCTGCTTAGTAAAGCAATAGGAAAACTGGAGTTGATTTTTTTTTTTTTGTATTTTATTTTCGTTTTCTTCAACGAGTGATGCAACCTGAGGAGGTATCTTGGCTAGCGGAGGAAATACACACATTCCTTGGATCTTCGAGTGCTGGAGATGCTGAACGTCAATAGTAATGCATAATGCAACATGTTTGAGAAAGTTTCAGCCCGTGCCTTAGACAGCTGCTTCTCCGAATAAGATCCAGCCAACTGTGACTGGAACTCTATGAAATGTTTTGCACAGAAAATGAATCTTCACGCACGTAACGGAAGCACCTTCAGGGACCCGCATTGTCTGGCGAATCTTTCAAACAGCTGGATATTTGGGAACCAAATTTCGTTTCACTCAAGCCATCAGAAGAATGACACAGAGCTGCCTCTTCTTCTTTTTCATCGCGAAAAAAAAAATAGGTAAGTTAAAAAAATGAAAAAGAAAACAAATAACGCCGGGCCTGCTGTCGTAGGAGAAAGAAAATCTGGCCAGGGAAAGGAAGGGGAAGGAAGTTGGGTGCAAAACCTTTCCCCCTCTAATTAAAGACTTCAAGGGGAATGGTTTTCTGGGGAGGGGTGAGATTCAGTGGTAGAACATCTGCTTAGCATGCAGAAGGTCCCAGGTTCAAGCCTCAGAAAAGCACATAAGAGAAGCCATGTTAGATCAGGCCAATGGCCCATCCAGTCCAACACTCTGTGTCACATAAGAACATAAGAGAAGCCATGTTGGATCAGGCCAATGGCCCATCCAGTCCAACACTCTGTGTCACATAAGAACATAAGAGAAGCCCTGCTGGATCAGGCAGTGGCCCCTCCAGTCCAACACTCTGTGTCACATAAGAGAAGCCCTGTTGGATCAGGCCAATGGCCCATCCAGTCCAAAACTCTGTGTCACATAAGAACAGAAGAGAAGCCCTGTTGGATCAGGCAGTGGCCCATCCAGTCCAACACTCTGTGTCACATAAGAGAAGCCATGTTGGATCAGGCCAATGGGCCATCCAATCCGACACTCTTTGCCACATAAGAACATAAGAGAAGCCATGTTGGATCAGGCCAATGGGCCATCCAGTCCAACACTATGTGCCACAAGAACATAAGAGAAGCCCTGTTGGATCAGGCCAATGGCCCATCCAGTCTAACACTCTGTGTCACATAAGAACATAAGAGAAGCCCTGTTGGATCAGGCCAATGGCCCATCCAGCCCAACACTCTGTGTCACATAAGAACATAAGAGAAGCCATGTTGGATCAAGCCAACGGGCCATCCAGTCCAACACTCTGTGCCACATAGTGGCCAAAAAACCCAAGTGCCATCAGGAGGTCTACCAGCGGGGCTAGAAGCCCTCCCACTGTGCCCGCCTCTCAAGCACCAAGAATACAGAACATCTCTGCCCCAGACAGAGAGTTCCAACAATATGCTGTGGCTAATAGCCACTGATGGACATCTGCTCCATATGCTTATCCAATCCCCTCTTGAAGCTGTCTATGCTTGTATCACAGTTGAATTCTCATTGTTAGGAGAGCCAGTTTGGTGTAGTGGTTAAGTGTGCGGACTCTTGTCTGGGAGAACCAGGTTTGACTCCCCACTCCTCCACTTGCAGCTGCTGGCATGGCCTTGGGTCAGCCATAGCTCTGGCAGAGGTTGTCCTTGAAAGGGCAGCTGCTGGGAGAGCCCTCTCCAGCCCCACCCACCTCACAGGGTGTCTGTTGTGGGGGAGGAAGGTAAAGGAGATTGTGAACCACTCTGAGACTCTTCGGAGTGGAGGGCGGGATATAAATCCAATATCTTCTTCTTCTTCTTCTTCGTTGTAAGCTTCTGCTTGCAAGCAGGCACACTTCATCAGCTACCTGAAGAAGTGTGCCTGCACACAAAAGCTTACAACCGGAATTAAGCTGTGTTGGTCTTTAAGGTGCCACTGGACTCGAACCCTGTTAGTCTTGAAGGTGCCAAACGTACAGCAGATTCCTTCTGAGACCCAAGAATGGAGGTACTCAGGCAAAAAAAAAAAAAAAATCAAAATTCAACCAACATTTTCCCCAATGGCATGATGGAATACAATATCACCTACTCATAGAATCATAGGGTTGGAAAGTGCCTCCAAAGTGAACATATGAAGCTGCCTTATACCGAATCAGACCTTTGGTCCCTCAAAGTCAGTATTGTCTTCTCAGACTGGCAGCGGCTCTCCAGGGTCTCAAGCTGAGGTTTTTCACACCTATTTGCCTGGACCCTTTTTTGGAGGTGCCGGGGATAGAATCTGGGACCTTCTGCTTACCCAGCATATGCTCTACCACTGAGCCACAGCCCCATTCATGGCTCTCCAGAGTCTCAAGCTAAGGTTTTTCATGCCTACTTGCCTGAACCCTTTTTAGTTGGATATGCCGGGGATTGAACCTGGGACCTTCTGCTTCCCAAGCAGATTCTCTGCCACTGAGCCACAGATCCATTCATGGCTCTCCAGGGTCTCAAGCTAAGGTTTTTCATGCCTACTTGCCTGAACCCTTTTTAGTTGGATATGCCGGGGATTGAACGTGGGACCTTCTGCTTACCAAGCAGATGCTCTACCACTCCACCACAGTCCCTCCCAAACTGAATCAGACCCTCGGTCTCCATCAAAGTCAGTCTTGTCTACTCAGACCGGCAGTGGCTCTCCAAGGTCTCAAGCTGAGTTTTCTCATGCCTATTTGCCTGGACCCTTTTTAGTTGGAGATGCCGGGGACTGAGGTTCTGTAGCTTCGTTCCTGTGAGCGCCTGCCCAAAATGAGGCCTGGTTACCTACCCATGGGGTGGCGTCACATAATGACGTTTTCTTGGCATACTTTTTATTACAGGGTGGTTTGCCATTGCCTTCCCTAGTCATCTACACTTGACCCCCAGCAAGCTGCGTACTCATTTATTAACCTCTGAAGGATGGAAGGCTGAGTCAACCTGGAGTTGGCGACCTGAACCCAGCTTCTGTCAGGATCAAACTCAGGTTGTGAGCAGAGCTCGGACTGCCATACTGCAGCTTACCACTCTGCGTCACAGTGCTCTCTCCTCAACCATAAGCCTCGTGGAATATCTCTGCCTTATAAGCCCTGCAGAACTGAAGTAGCTCCTGTAGGGCATGGATGTTATTTGTCAGAGAATTCCACCATGTTGGAAACAGGGCTGAAAAAGCTCTGGCTCTGGTTGAGAGCAGCTGGATATCTGTTGGGTCAGCGATCTCCAGAAGATTTTTCACAGCTGGTATGTCCCCCAGAATGCTCTTTGGGGGACACACCAGGAGATGAATTACATGGGATAAGAATACCAAGGGGAAAAAAGGTCCCCTGTGCAAGCATGATTTAGAGTTGGGAGTGAGCAGTGAAGTGGCCAAGTTTGCGGATGACACTAAATTATTCCGGGTGTTGAGAACCAGAGAGGAACTTCCCTATGAAGAAAGGATGGAACACTTGGGGCTATTTAGCATGGAGAAACGTCGACTGCGGAGTGACATGATAGAGGTTTACAAGATAATGCATGGGATGGAGAAAGTAGAGAAAGAAGTACTTTTCTCCCTTTCTCACAATACAAGAACTCTTAATCCTTACATCAGCGATCTTAATCCAGTTTTAAGAAGCCTGACCTTTTTTTTTCTATTCATCCCCCCCCCACACACTTGGGGTAAGAATAATTGGTTTCTAGGTGCCTTTTTGAATGATTACTGTATTGTATTAATCTTTTCAATTATTTTAAATTATATTCAAATGTTATACGTCAGTAGTCTCCAACCTTTTTGGCAATAGGGACCGGTTTTGTGGAAGACAATTTTTCCATGGACCGGGAAGGGGGGGGGATGGTTTCTGGATGATACAATTGTGCACTTTATTTCTATTATGAACATATGAAGCTGCCTTCTACTGAATCAGACCCTTGGTCCATCAAAGTCAGTATTGTCTACTCAGACTGGCAGCGGATCTCCAGGGTCTCAATCTGAGGTTTTTCGCGCCTACTTGCTTGGACCCTTTTTTGGAGATGCCAGGGATTGAACCTAGGACCTTCTGCTTACCAAGCACATACTCTACCACTGAGCCACCGTCCCTCCCCGTCCCTATTAGTTTGGTGTAGTGGTTAAGTGTGTGGACTCTTATCTGGGAGAACCGGGTTTGGTTCCCCACTGCTCTGCTTGCAGCTGCCAGAATGGCCTTGGGTCAGTCATAGCTCTCACAGAGTTGTACTTGAAAGGGCAGTGTCTAAGGAGAGCTCTCTCAGCTCCACCCACCTCACAGGATGTCTGTTGGGGGGGGGGGGAGAAGATAAAGGAGATTGTGAGCTACACTGAGACTCTGAGATTCAGAGTGGAGGGCAGGATATAAATCCAATATTTTTGTCTTATTATTATTACTACTACATTGTAATATATAATGAAATAATTATACAACTCACAGCCCGGTTGCCAACAGGCCACGGACGGGTACCGGTCCATGGACCGGGAGTTAGGAGCCCCTGCTGTACGTTACCCTGAGTCCCAAGTATTGGGGGAGGGTGGTCTAAAAATTGAATTTCTAAATAAATAAATACATCATCATAAGGATTTCAGTGTAAAGATCTCTTTCTCAGTTGTCTGTATAAAATGCCTAACAGTTACCAACAGCTTCACCTCAACAGCATTGTTTTTATTCAAGAGTTCGTGATATTGAAGGGGTCTCTCCATTACTTTAAAGAAAAAGCCACTACTTCAGAACTTCTTAATGTCCTTAAAATGTCATGTCACGGCTGTATTGCTTCAGGGGAAATATCCTTATCTGGCCATTTGGGAACACAGAAACCTTGTGCGGCTCCGTCTTCCACCTAGCAACTTCAAATGACAACATTGATTATCGTTTTCTAAAGTCGAGGTAGCTTGATACACCTGCTTTCGAAACAATTACCAGCCTTCCCAGCTTGCTTTGCCACTTAAAAACGAAAATTAGACATCACAGGCTTTAATGGCGGAAAAATCCATTAGTACATCTTTAAACCCATTTTTTCATCACTTGCTTGTTGTGACGTTTCCGTGGATACACAAAAAACAAGCAAATAAGTAAACAAATAAATAACTACGTCTTATTTTATTTTACAAAATGGATGCCCTGTCTTTCTGCCCTCCTAAGGGCCACCACGATGGTTAATAAAATTAAAACATGAAGGATAACATCACCCTACAGCAGGGGTGGACTGACCTAGCCACAGATCGCAAAGCATGGAGGCACACCATCCACCAGGCTGTTTCTTCCTTTGAGAACGCACGCATAGCTGGTCTTGAGGACAAAAGGAGATTGAGGAAGAATCGTACTGCTACAGCACAACCCCCAAATCAGACTTTTCCTTGCAGCCACTGTGGCCGGACCTGCCTGTCCCACGTTGGTCTTGTCAGCCACCAGCGAGCCTGCAGCAGACATGGACTACTGCACCTTTCTTAAATCTTTGTTCACGAAGTCAAGCCGAGAGAGACAGCAGGGGTGTCAAACATATGGCCCAGGGGCTGAATCAGGCCCCCGGAGGGCTCCTATCAGGCCCCTGAGCAACTGGCTGTCATCTGCAGCACAGCTTACTTTGCCAGGCTTGCTCAATTGCTCAGGAGGTACAGAGCAAAGCCTCTATTTTCTCCATTGGTTGAGGCTGCTCCCTTGGGGAGGAAGGGGGAGAGGGAGAGCTTGCTTTGCCAAGCTCTCTCAATCGAACAGCAGAGCTCCTGAGCTAAGCCTCTCTTCCTTCTGTTGGCTGAGGCTATTGTACCATAGAGTTTTCCCTCCCAGATGGGTAAAGCGTCCAGGAAAACCATAGAGAGTTTTCCCGGAAACACCTAGAGTGGCCGCTGCACAGCGTCACTTCCGGGTGACATCATCATGCTGGTGACATAGGGGGAGGTTCCTCCCACTGACCTAATGTGGACCGGCAGGTTGGGAACCTTCCGGGTGGGGAAAGCCCCACTCTGAATGGGGAGATTCCCCTCAGTCACCATGGCTAGTAGCTGTTGACAGAATCCTCCTTCATGAATCTATGTTATAGGCCCCTCTACCAAGACTGTCTCAAGGTAGCTCGCAACCAAACAATATCGTTGGAACCTTTTTAAAAAAAATCATCAACATCATCATCAATCATCAATAATTTCCCTGGGGAGAATCTGCCTATGGGTAAAAGAATTTGAAACCAGCTACTCTTCCGTTAATTAATTGCTAATTATTTGATGCCTGTGTTATAGCGGATGTTTTATATCTGTCGACTGCCTCTGGCATAAAAACAAGACGAGACACGTGTTGAAAAGCCGACGTATGCATAAAAATGGCCCTTCAGCTAGACGCAGCCTATAAAACGGCTAGGAAAGATAGCTAGATTTTCGTCTAGTAGTACCTCAGAGACCAATAAGGTTTGGGACATATAAGCTTCCAAGAGTCAAAGCCTCTTTGTTAGATCTTGAAAGTTCAAACCCCTGAAAGATCTGAAGACGTGAGCAGTATCTGAAGAGCCAGTTTGGTGTAGTGGTTAAGCGCACAGACGCTTATCAGGGAGAAATGGGTTTGATTCCCCACTCCTCCACTTGCAGCTGCTGGAATGGCCTTGGGTCAGCCATAACACTTGCAGAGACTGAGCAAGAGAGAGATCTTGGGGTCATGGTAGATAACTCTCTGAAAATATCAAGACAGTGTGCGATTGCAATAAAAAAGGCCAACGCCATGCTGGGAATTATTAGGAAGGGAATTGAAAACAAATCAGCCAGTATCATAATGCCCCTGTATAAATCGATACTGCGGTTTCATTTGGAATACTGTGTGCAATTCTGGTCACCGCATCTCAAAAAGGATATTATAGCATTGGAGAAAGTCCAGAAAAGGGCAACTAGAATGATTACAGGTTTGGAACACTTTCCCTATGAAGAAAGGTTAAAACGCTTGGGGCTCTTGAGCTTGGAGAAACATCGACTGCGGGGTGACATGATAGAGGTTTACAAGATTATGCATGGGATGGAGAAGGTAGAGAAAGAAGTACTTTTCTCCCTTTCTCACAATACAAGAACTCGTGGGCATTCAATGAAATTGCTGAGCAATCGAGTTAGAACGGATAAAAGGAGGTACTTCTTCACCCAAAGGGTGATTAACATGTGGAATTCACTGCCACAGGAGGTGGCGGCGGCTATAGGCATAGCCAGCTTCAGGAGGGGGTTAGATAAAAATATGGAGCAGAGGTCCGTCAGTGGCTATTAGCCACAGTGTGTATATATGTGTGTGTATATATATATATATACACATTATTGGCCACTGTGTGATACTGAGTGTTGCACTGGATGGGCCGTTGGCCTGATCCAACATGGCTTCTCTTATGTTCTTATGAGCTGTCCTTGAAAAGGTACTTCTGTGAGATCTCTCTCAGCCACACCTACCTCACGGCGTGTCTGTTGTGGGGGAGAAAGGTAATGAAAATTGTAGGCCATTCAGAGTGAAGAGCGGGGTATAAATCTAACTTCTTCTTCTAACTCCAGACTGCAGAGATCAGTTCCCCTGGGAGAAATAATCAAATAATTAAACAAGGCAAATGCTGAGTTGATATTATTGAGTACATCTTCCAGTGATGTCAGGAGTACGTGGCATATGGAAATGAGTTCCACTAATGAGCTCCGACACCTCTTTTTCTACAAAATGACCCCTGACGGCAAGAGAAATCGGTATGGAAGAAGATCTCTGAATCTTATTCCATACTCCCTACTTGAAGAGGTAACTGACCACTTGAAGTAAACCTCCCTACTTGACGTGGTAGCTGACCACACAAATTGACAGATATCCCCAAAGCATCTTTGAGATTAAGCATCCCACAGGTGAAATGGGTTGACTTGAAATAGGGTTACCATCTCCAGCTGGGACTAGGGGTTTGCTTGCAATTATCTCTCCAAACTGCAGAGATCAGTTCCCTTGGCAGAAATAGCAGCTCCCCGTGTTGAACTCTGGGGGATCACGTCCCCGCCGGTCTCCTTCCCCTCCCCAAATATCATCGCCCCTTCCCCAGCTCCTTAATCTCCAGTCATTTCCTGCGTAGTGTTGGCAAATTGAAAATAAGGGAGTGCAAAATCTCGGCTCTGTTTTCTAGCGCATGAAAGTAAAATTGGGCATGCAGATTATAAATAAATGGGAGAGGGATGGTGGGAGAGGGCACTGTGAGTATTAAGCAAACAAGTAAGGAAACCAAGCCCACCTGGATTTGAGATGTGATGTTCGCATCTGCCTGATCTCTGAAAACCCAGCGCTGGAGTCGATTTCTCTTCTCTCTCTGCCCCGCCCCCCTGCTGGGTTCTTTATCTATTGACATTAAACATTGGTGGGGAACTCAGACTCTTATTAAAAATGGAACAATTCGAAGGAACTGTGTTCTTTCCCCCATAGAATCTCATTTCCTTCGCAATGGGCTGCCGGGTCGTCGTATGCACCGTGAATCTTATTGTTTCTCTCTCTCTCTCTTTTGTTTTTAAACGACAAAATTGGCATTGTATTTTTTTTAAAAAAACAAACTGTATCAACATCGATCAAAATGGATGACGGTCTGTAAGTGTAATTAGCATAAGCTATAAAAACCATGAAGGCTAATGGAGAGCGAGCTTAAAAAGCCCTGTATATTTCATTTTTTTAAAAGAAATGACAGGTTGGAATCGCTGTCTGACAATCTTCCTGTGGGTTGCTCTAGGGTTGCCAAGTCCAATCAAAGAAAAATCTGGGGACTTTGGGGGCGGAGCCAGGAGACTTTGGGGGTGGAGCCAGGAACAAGGATGTGACAAGCATAATTGAACTCCAAAGGAGTTCTGGCCATCACATTTAAAGGGACGGCACACCTTTTCAATGCTTTCCTTCCATAGGAAATAATGAAGGATAGGGGCACCATCTTTTGGGGCTCATAGAATTGGACCCCCTGGTCCAATCTTCTTGAAACTTGGGGGGTATTTTGGGGAGAGGCACTAGATGTTATACTAAAAATTTGGTGCCTCTACCTCAAAAAATAGCCCCCCCAGAGCCCCCAATACCCACGGATCAATTCCCTATTATTCCCTATGGGAATCATTCTCCATAGGGAATAATAGAGTGCCCAGTAGACATTTCCCTCCCCCCCCATGCTTTCTAAAGGGGGGGGAGGGCCTCCAAACCAGGGAATCCCCTGCCCCCTCCCTCTCACACACACAAATACTTACCAGATCGGAGAACTTTACTTGCTGAGAAAACGAAAGAAAAAAAAGGGAGGGGCTGTTCTCCGAAGCTCTTCCTGCTTCCTGCCCAGCCTTAAAGGGGCCACACATTTTACAAACGGCTCAGGATCTCAACAATATGAAGCCTGCAGGTATGTTCTTCCCCCCTCTCCACCCCCCACCCCCGCTTCCCGATTTCTGGGGGGCGGGAGATTAGGCTGCGAACCTAGAAGTCCCCCGCCAGAGCGGGGGGGTAGGGAAGCTAGGTTGCTCGGATATGAAGGGGGAAAAAAAAGTTAGTGGCCTTTAAAATTTTCCGTGCAGGGGGAAAAAAAAAACCCAAGCAAACATGAATACACACACTGGACTACAGTTATCTTCTTTTGCATTCCCTTTGAAGGATTTGACTCATTTCCTTATACTTCCCGGCAGGGCTTTTTACTGTAGCAAGAACTCCTTTGCCTATTAGGCCACACACCCCTGATGTAGCCAATCCTCCTGGAGCTTACAGCAGGCCCTGTAAGAAGAGCCCTGTAAGGAATTCTAGCAGGACCTCCTTTGCCTATTAGGCCACACACCCCTGATGCAGCCAATCCTCCTGGAGCTTACAGCAGGCCCTGTGAGAAGAGCCCTGTAAGGAATTCTAGCAGGACCTCCTTTGCCTATTAGGCCACACCCCCCTGATGTAGCCAATCCTCCTGGAGCTTACAGTAGGCCCTGTGAGAAGAGCCCTGTACGGAATTCTAGCAGGACCTCCTTTGCCTATTAGGCCACACACCCCTGATGCAGCCAATCCTCTTGGAGCTTACAGTAGACCCTGTAGTAAGTGCCCGGTAAGCTCTTGGAGGATTGGCTACATCAGGGGTGTGTGGCCTAATATTAGGATTGCCAAATCCAATTCAAGAAATATCTGGGGACTTTGGGGGTGGAGCCACAAGACTTTGGGGGTAGAGCCAGGAGCAAGGTTGCAACAAGCGTAAATGAACTCCAAAGGGACTTTTGGCCATCACATTTAAAGGGATGCACACCTTGTCAATGCCTTCCCTCCACTGGAAATAATGAAGGATAGGGGCACCTTCTTTGGGGGAATCGTAGAATTGGACTCCCTGGGCGAATCTTTTTGAAACCTGGAAGGTGTTTTGAGGAGAGGCACTGGATGCTATGCTGCAAATTTGGTGCATAACACTACTGCCTCCATCTGGGCAGCAAGTTAATCGCAATTTGTGAAAGAACTGAACATTGTGAATATTTTCTACACATGCACCACAAGTTTTGCAAGATGCTCCCTGGAGGAAGGACCCGGTGGTCCGAAATGGGCTTTACTCTGCTAGCTGTCCATTGGAGCTCTTTGCTGGACTTATGATGTTTTGGACTATTTGCACAATGGTGTATATATGTGCATAAATATGCACATGCAATATGCAAAATTATGAGATTGCTGAAATGCACTCTTTTCCTTGTATGAATTATATTTTTCATATAATTTTACACATTTTAATAATTTGTAATAGCATTTTTCACAGAGTGGTTTGTTTCATTTGGTCGCAACTTCGTTCTTCTGTGTAGCTTATTGCGTATTTTCACCCCATCTAGGGATTGGCAACTCTACCTAATATGCAAAGGAGTTCCTGCTTCCAAAAAGCTCTGCTTCTTGTGCTATATGGCGGTGATGATAGAAAGAGCCATCGAGTCGCAGCTGGTTGATGGTGACTTCACAGGGCTTTCAAGAGACATTCACAGGTGGCCTGTCCATCGCTGTCCGGCTTTCTTGCCAGTTTCCCATTTAAAGACTAGCCAGGGCTGACCGTTCTTTGTTTCTGAGCTCTCATGAAATTGAGCTAGGCTTACCTCTGCATAGCGTGGTTTTTAAGGTTGTTGGATGCCTGGTTCCATCCTGGTTAAGTGTGCAGACTCTTATCTGGGAGAACCGGGTTTGATTCCCCACTCCTCCACTTGCACCTGCCAGCATGGCCTTGGGTCAGCCATAGCTCTGGCAGAGGTTGTCCTTGAAAGGGCAGCTGCTGGGAGAGCCCTCTCCAGCCCCACCCACCTCACAGGGTGTCTGTTGTGGGGGAGGAAGGTAAAGGAGATTGTGAGCCGCTCTGAGACTCTTCGGAGTGGAGGGCGGGATATAAATCCAATATCTTCATCTACCTCACAGGGTGTCTGTTGTGGGGGAGGAAGGGAAAGGAGATTGTGAGCCGCTCTGAGACTCTTCGGAGTGGAGGGCGGGATATAAATCCAATATCATCTTCTTCTTCTTCCAGCAAGAGAAACTCCACCAGCACACACACACTAGGAATCTGGAATAACACTGCAATACTCTAGGAATTTCCCCAGTCTTTATTGTTCTTACCATAGAATTTTGGGTAAACCTTTCAGCGTCATGTGATCTGGATATAGCCCGGACTCTTTTTTTTTTGGGTAGTGGGAATTCCTTTGCATATTAGGCTACATATCCTTGAGGTAGCCAATCGCCCAAGAACATCCAAGACTGTTATTACAGGGCCTATTGTAAGCTCCAGGAGGATTGGCTGCATCAGGGGTGTGTGGCCTAATATGCAAAGAAGGTCCTGCTAGAATTCCTGACAGGGCTCTTCTCACAGGGCCCACTGTCAGCTCCAGGAGGATTGGCTACATCAGGGGTGTGTGGCCTAATAGGCAAAGGAGGTCCTGCTAGAATTCCTGACAGGGCTCTTCTCACAGGGCCTGCTGTAAGCTCCAGGAGGATTGGCTACATCAGGGGTGTGTGGCCTAATAGGCAAAGGAGGTCCTGCTAGAATTCCTGACAGGGCTCTTCTCACAGGGCCCACTGTCAGCTCCAGGAGGATTGGCTACATCAGGGGTGTGTGGCCTAATAGGCAAAGGAGGTCCTGCTAGAATTCCTTACAGGGCTCTTCATACAGGGCCTGCTGTAAGCTCCAGGAGGACTGGCTACATCAGGGGTGTGTGGCCTAATAGGCAAAGGAGGTCCTGCTAGAATTCCTTACAGGGCTCTTCTCACAGGGCCTAGTGTAAGCTCCAGGAGGATTGGCTACATCAGGAGGGTGTGGCCTAATAGGCAAAGGAGGTCCTGCTAGAATTCTGACAGGGCTCTTCTCACAGGGCGTGCTGTAAGCTCCAAGAGGATTGGCTGCATCAGGAGGGTGTGGCCTAATATGCAAAGGTGGTCCTGCTAGAATTCCTTACAGGGCTCTTCTCACAGGGCCTGCTGTAAGCTCCAGGAGGATTGGCTGCATCAGGGGGGTGTGGCCTAATAGGCAAAGGAGGTCCTGCTAGAATTCCTTACAGGGCTCTTCTCACAGGGCCTGCTGTAAGCTCCAGGAGGATTGGCTGCATCAGGGGGGTGTGGCCTAATATGCAAAGGTGGTCCTGCTAGAATTCCTTACAGGGCTCTTCTCACAGGGCCTGCTGTAAGCTCCAGGAGGATTGGCTGCATCAGGGGTGTGTGGCCTAATAGGCAAAGGAGGTCCTGCTAGAATTCCTTACAGGGCTCTTCTCACAGGGCCTGCTGTAAGCTCCAGGAGGATTGGCTGCATCAGGGGTGTGTGGCCTAATATGCAAAGGAGTTCCTACTGCAAAAAAAAAAAAAGAAGCCCTGGATATATCACTTCTGGTTATTCAGCTCCGCAGTTATCAAGGGCTAACAAACCAAATAGTCTTTTGGAACATAGCATGATGAATGAATGCCGTTTTCTTTTCTTTCCCCAGAGAAGGGTGGGAAATAGCCTTGCTTCATCTTCAGGGAAACGAAAAAAAGTGTTAAAAGTCTATTCAACTCGGCAGATGGATATCAGCTCCCTAATATGGTAAGGACTTAGTTTAACTGACTGGAGTGGGGGGATCAATGAGAAAAAAAAGCCAAGCGTGAAAAATAAAAAAATAAATAAACAGTTACGATCGGACAGGTTCCCAAGAGTGACAAAGTGAGAAAAGTTCTGCCATGCTCAGCTTTCGAAAGGCAGGAAGTTTAAAGAGGAAATTGGCACTGGAAACAAAACCTTGGGCCCGCCAGCTTTCCTGGAGCCAGGGCTTTTTTTGTTGCAGGAACTCATTTGCATATTAGGCCACACCCCTCTGATGTGGCCAATGCTCCCGGAGCTTACAGTAGGCCCTGTGAGAAGAGCCCTGTAAGGAATTCTAGCAGGACCTCCTTTGCCTATTAGGCCACACCCCTCTGATGTAGCCAATGCTCCTGGAGCTTACAGTAGGCCCTGTGAGAAGAGCCCTGTAAGGAATTCTAGCAGGACCTCCTTTGCCTATTAGGCCACACCCCTCTGATGTAGCCAATCCTCCTGGAGCTTACAGCAGGCCCTGTGAGAAGAGCCCTGTAAGGAATTCTAACAGGACCTCCTTTGCCTATTAGGCCACACCCCTCTGATGTAGCCAATGCTCCCGGAGTTTACACTAGGCCCTGTACAAAGAGCCCTCTAAGCTCTTGGAGGATTGGCTACATCAGGGAGGTGTGGCTTAATATGCAAAGGAGTTCCTGCCACAAAAAGCCTTGCCTGGAGCCCAACAAGCGCTTCTAGAAAGTGGGCAGGGCTAGTCAGGACTTTTGCCCAGCGGGCCTTCTGATTGGCTGTGCTAACTAAAAGGCATCCTATTAAACAAAGCTCCTACATTAAATGTCTTGAAGAAGAGAAGAGCTATTAGTTAGAGATAACCTCGCTGCTTGACATTTTGTGGTTGGCTCCGGCTCCTGTGACGGCCATTTTGTGATTGGCTCTACTTTCTGTAGCAGCCATGTTATGATTGTACTCACTGTCCTATGTCAGAACTCCAAAGCTGCCAAAGCTCCACAATGTTGCAGATCCCTGCATAAGATGCTCAACACAACAGTGCTGTTTTTGTAGCAGGAGCTACTTTGCATATTAGGCCACACCCTCTGATGTAGCCAATCCTCCAAGAGCTTACAAAAAAGAGCCTTGTAAGCTCTTGGAGGACTGGCTACATCAGGGGGGTGTAGCCTAACACGCAAAGGAGTTCCTGCTCAACAGTACAATGGCTTTCTGTCTAGTTAGACATGCTGAACCATGTTTGGTAATGTGTTCCATGTGTACATTTTAATGGGCTCAGGGTTTGTAGATTCTTAGAGATTCTTACATACATAACAAATAGCGTTGCCAAGTCCAATTCAAGAAATATCTGGGGACTTTGGGGGTGGAGCCAGGAGACTTTGGGGGTACAGCCAGGAGACATTAGGGGTGGAGCCAAGATCAAGGCTGTGACAAGCATAATTGAACTCCAAAGGGAGTTCTGGCCATCACATTTAAAGGGACGGCACACCTTTTCAATTCCTTCCTTCCATAGGAAATAATGAAAGATAGGGGCACCTTCTTTTGGAGCTCATAGAATTGGACCCCCTGGTCCAATCTTTTTGAAACTTGGGGGGTATTTTGGGAAGAGGCACTAGATGCTATATTGATAATTTGGTGCCTCTACCCCCAAAAATAGGGGCCCCCCAGAGCCCCAGATACCTGCAGATCAATTCTCCATGATTTTCTATGGGAATAAATCTCCATAGGGAATAATACAGTTCCCAGCAGACATTTCCCTCCCCTCCCATCCTGTGTGAGACAGCATGCTGGACTAGATGGACCCTCCCTTGTCTGATCCAGCAGGGCTCTTCTTATGTTCTTATGTAGGCCTCGGCCTCTCTGCCCTGTTGTTGTCCATCCAGAGGAACTGGCTGGCCCCTGCGTGAGACAGGATGCTGGAATGGATGGACCCTCATGGTCTGATCCAGCAGGGCTCTTCTAGTGTAAAAACTATTTTTTTTATTATTCTACAACATATTATATCACTATTTCATTTACTTCTCTCAAATAAAAGTCAATATGTTGCATCATATTTCCCCCTCCTCCCATTCAAGACTTCCCCAGTGTTATTTACAATATAAAAGCAATAAAGGTAATTTAACATTAAAAAAAACTGCTTAAAAAAAAAGGAACTTATACTTCTTTATAGTTATTACCTCATTTGATTAATGATCCAACATATTACTAAATTAAGTCATATTATCTATCTTATTATAATCTTTTAATAAAGAACAAAATATTTTCTCATACTCTCATTTTAGCTATCATTCTTATCTCAGTAAATTAAAAATACCTGATAAACAAGTTATCCATTATCAAATATCACCAAGTGTCCTTTCACTCCCCAATGTTCTTCCACATAGTTCTGAAACTTTCGCCATTCATTATTAAATTTTTCCATATCAAGTTCCTTTAGCGTTCTTGTTAATTTGTCCATTTCACTCCAGTGCATAGTTTTCATAACCCAGTCCCATTTTTCTGGAATTTTATTTTGCTTCCACAACTGCGCATACAATGTCCGTGCAGCTGAAAGCACGTACCAAAGTAATGTTCTGTCTTGCTTCGGGAAATTTTCTATTTGTAATCCCAACAAAAGATTTCTGGTGCCTTCTTCACTTTGTATCCCAAAATCTTTGACATTTCTTGCTGGATCATTTGCCAATCTTGTACAGCCCTTTCACAAGTCCACCACATATGGTAGAAGGACCCTTCATGTTTTTTACATTCCCAACATCGATCAGACATCTGATTATTTGTTTTCGACAGGTTTTTTTTGGTGTCATGTACCATCTATACAACATTTTGTAACAATCTTCTTTTATATTATTACATGTCGATATTTTCATAGAGTTCTTCCACAAGTATTCCCATTGTTCCATCTGAACTTCCTTGTTTATATTAATTGCCCACTTTATCATTTGAGATTTTACCCCTTCTCCCTCTGTAGACCATTTCAGTAACAGTTGATATACTCTTGAGATCAATTTTACATCCTCACCAAATAGTGTTGGTCACAAAGTCACTCCAGTGGATGTTGAGGATGGTGCGAAGGCAGCGCTGATGAAAGCGCTCAAGGAGTCGCAGGTGATGACGGTATAAAACCCACGATTCGGAGCCATAGATGAGGGTTGTCATCACAACCGCTTTGTAAACATTGATCTTTGTGCCTTTTTTTCAGATGCTTGTTGCTCCACACTCTTTTGTGCAGTCGGCCAAATGCACGGTTTTGCCTTTGCCAGCCTGTTGTCAATCTCCTTGTCGATCTTGGCATCTGAGGAGATGATGCACCCCAGGTAGCTGAACTGCTGGACTGTCTTCAGAACTGATTCACCCACAGTGATGCAGGGAGGGTGATAATCTTCCTGGGGTGCAGGCTGGTGGAGAACTTCTGTCTTCTTCAGACTAACTTCTAGGCCGAATAGCTTGGCAGCCTCTGCAAAGCAGGACGTCATATGCTGCAGAGCTGATACCGAGTGGGAGACGAGTGCAGCATCATCAGCAAACAGTAGCTCTCGGATGAGTTTTTCCATTGTCTTGGAGTGTGCCTTTAGTCGCCTCAGGTTGAACAGGCTGCCATCGGTGCGATAGCGGATGTAGACACCATCGTCCTCATCTAGATCTACTGCGGCTCTTTGAAGCATCATGCTAAAGAAGATCGAAAAGAGAGTTGGCGCGAGAACGCAGCCTTGCTTTACACCTGTGCCTATTGGGAAGGGCTCCGAGAGGTCGTTGCAGTGTCTGACTTGGCCTCGCTGGTCTTCGTGTAGCTGGATGATCATGCTGAGGAACCTTGGGGGACATCCTAAACGTTCCAAGATTTGCCACAGGCCTTTCCTGCTAACGGTATCAAAAGCTTTGGTAAGGTCGACAAAAGTCACATACAGAGCCTTGTTCTGTTCCCTGCATTTCTCTTGGAGCTGCCTGAGAACAAATACCATGTCGGTGGTGCTCCTGTTAGCTCTGAAGCCGCACTGGCTCTCTGGGAGGAGTTCTTCTGCAATGGTGGGCACCAGTCTGTTCAGGAGTATTCTGGCAAGGATTTTGCCTGCAATGGAGAGCAGGGTTATCCCCCGGTAGTTGGAGCAGTCTGACTTTTCCCCTTTGTTCTTGTATAGGGTGATGATGATTGCATCGCGAAAGTCCTGTGGTAATTTGCCTTGTTCCCAGCAGGTGACAAGTACTTTGTGAAGTGAGCTATGTAGTACTGTGCCCCCATGCTTCCAGATCTCTGGTGGAATTCCATCAACTCCTGCTGCCTTGCCACTTTTCAGTTGCTTGATGGCTTTAACAGTCTCTTCTAGGGTGGGGATCTCATCCAACTCTGTTTTCACCGGTTGAAGTGGGGTGAGGTGGATTGCTGAATCTTGAACTACGCGGTTGGCACTGAAGAGAACCTGAAAATACTCCGACCACCGGTTCAATATGGATGCCTTGTCTGTGAGGAGCACTTGGCCGTCTGCACTATGCAAGGGACTCTGAGCCTGATATGATGGACCATATACTGCCTTCAGGGCTTCATAGAATCCTCTTAAATCACCAGTGTCTGCACACAGCTGGGTTCTCTCTGCAAGCTTGGTCCACCACTCGTTCTGAATGTCTCGAAGCTTGCGCTGGAGGTTGCTACATGCAGCGCGAAAGGTTGCTTTTTTCCCAGGACAGGAGGGCTGAGCAAGATATGCTTGGTAGGCAGATCTCTTTTTTGCCAGTAATTCTTGGATCTCTTGATTGTTCTCATCAAACCAGTCCTTGTTCTTCCTTGTGGAGAACCCGAGGACTTCTTCAGAGATCTGCAGGACGGTAGTTTTTAGGTGTTCCCAGAGTGCTTCTGGAAAAGGGTCTGTGGGGCAACTGAGGTCCTCAATTCTTGACTGGAGTTTTGCCTGGAAGGCAGCTTTAACTTCGGCTGACTGGAGGCTGCCAACCTGAAACTTCCTCCGAGGGATACCTCCTCTCCTGGGTGTGGGTTTAAAGTGAAGACGGAGATTGCAGCGTACAAGACGATGATCCATATGACATTCTGCGCTGGGCATTACTCGGGTGTGTAAGACATCTCGAAGGTCTCTCTGGCGCACCAGAATGTAGTCGATAAGGTGCCAATGCTTGGACCGTGGGTGCATCCAGGTTGTCTTCAGACTGTTCTTCTGCTGGAAGATAGTGTTGGTGATGGTGAGCTGGTGCTCCATGCAGAATTCTAGCAGGAGGCGCCCGTTGTCATTGCAGTTGCCAATGCCGTGTTTGCCAAGTACTCCTTTCCAGGCTTCCGAGTCTTTACCTACTCTGGCATTGAAGTCGCCAAGGATGATCACCTTGTCCTCTGTAGGGGTCTTCCGTACGAGGTTGCGTAGATCAGCATAGAACTTGTTCTTTTCTGCAGGATCTGCTTGAAGGGTTGGGGCATACACACTGAAGAGTGTTGCATGATGCTTGTTTTGAAGTGGGAGGCACATGGACATGATGCGATCTGAGTGACCTGTTGGAAGGTTTTCCAGTTTGGAGGCAATGGAGTTCCTGACCATGAAGCCAACGCCAGAAAGGCGGCTCTCAGCCTTTGACTTACCCGACCAGTAGAGGGTATAGCCAGCACCGTGTTCTTGAAGACTACCTTCCTCAGGGAAACAGACCTCACTGAGAGCTGCTATGTCGATATTCAACCTGAGAAGTTCGTGGGCAACTAGAGCAGAGCGTCGTTCAGGGCGACCACTGCCTACTGTGTCAAGCATGGTTCTGATGTTCCAACACGCAAGCTTTAGTCTTTGCACACTTTGTGAGGCAGGTGCATGCCTTTTCTTTGTTGTTATTTTTTGACCGCAAGTAAGGATGCCCGTTGACCGCGGCTAGCCAACTGGGGTGGGGGAGACGAGCTTTGTTTAGGCCACCTTTTCTAGGCCCCTCTCCGTGTGGAGCAAGCAGTGCTGTCCCTAGATAAGGCTGCTTGGTCATTCAGGGTGCTGCCGAAAGATGCTTTCGTCTCCGGGTTAGCATCAGGCGACCAATATCCTGAACCGCCTACATGCAGGATCGGGACTGCGGCTTCCAGTGGCACCTTCCACCTGCCGTTTCGCCCCTTGCCTATCGCTGCAGGACTTGATGCGTTGTGTGTTGTGTGTGTGTGGATATGCCCTTCAGGCCTGCGCAGAGGAATTTTTTAGGTGAAGCGCAGTGTGCGCGGTACTGGCTCCACCCTTTCACCTGGGGGTCATCTGCCATGGCCCAGTAAGCCGGGACGCCGGCAGTGAGTCCTCCAGGTGGTAGGTGTTACATTAACGAGCTCTATCTGCCCGGGTTTGATGTTAGAGTTTTCCTTCTCTTAGGCTGACGAGGTTGGTGGGCCCAGCCTGCCCATCCGGTTATACCGCCGGACACTTCGGTCGCACCATGACATAGCAAACTCTGTGAAAACGGGGGGGACCAGCGAGAAGGTGTTGCTACGGATGCAGTAATGCAGGAGAGGCCATTGCAGTGACCATCTGCCAGGCATAGCCAGACAGTGACCACGCGGCGTTCACTACACCGGGAGAGGAGAGGCTATGTATTGCGCATGCACTTTCCCTGGGGGGGTAGGATTCCCAGAGGGAGCCCACCCCCACCACCACCCCAATAATACATTGGTAATACATTCATTTTTATTGCCGATATTCTACCCAGGATAGACAAATTCAACTTATTCCATTTTTGTAAGTCCACCTCAATTTTCCGCCAAAGCTTTTCATAGTTGTTTTTAAATAAGTCAATATTCTTTGTTGTAATTTCTACTCCTAAATACTTTATTTTAGAGGCCACTTCACAGTTTGTTAAATTTTGTAATCCCATCTGCTTAGATTTTGACATATTTTTACACCAAATTTTTGTTTTCTTTTTATTTACATAAAAGCCTGCCAGCTCATCATATTCTTTTATTTTTTGGAGCAGCAATGGTGTAACTTGAGTTGGGTTTTCATTTATAAACATTACATCATCTGCAAACGCTCTGTATTTGTAAGAAAAGCCTTTTAATTTCAAACCCTCTATCTCCTTATCTTCTTGAACTTGCAAAAGCAGTATTTCCAGCGTCATTTTAAATATCAAAGGGGATAGAGGGCACCCATGTCTTGTTCCTTTACAAATTGCTATTTTCTCTGTCAAATCTGCATGTATACAAAGTCTTGCTTGTTGGTCAGTATATATTGCCTTTACCATTCTAACAAAGTCTTCACCCAATCCCAATTTCTCCATTACTTCAAACATAAAGTCCCAATGAACATTGTCAAAAGCTTTCTCTGCATCAGCGAAAAGCAAAGCTACTTCTTTTTCAGGATGTTTTTCATAATATTCTATTATATCTATTACAGTTCTGATATTTTCTCTTAATTGCCATCTGGGGAGAAACCCTGCTTGTTCCTCTTTAACAAAACTATTCAAATGCTGCTTCAGGTGTTCCGCTAAAATTATAGCATATATTTTGTAGTCATTATTTAGCAATGAAATTGGTCTATAGTTTTTTACATTAGTCACATCTCTGTCTTCTTTTGGTATCAAAGAGATTACTGCTTCCTTCCAAGTATTAGGTATCTTCCCATCTATTCTTATAATGTTCATCAATTTCTGGAGTTTTGGAAGTAGAGTTTCTTTAAGAACTTTATAATATCTTGCTGTAAAACCGTCAGGACCCGGAGCCTTCCCTGGCTTCATTGAGTTAATTGCCGCTTCAATTTCTTCCTTACCAATTGGGTCGTTTAAGATCTTTTTCATATGTCCGTTAGGGGTTTAACATTAATTTCCTGTAAATAGGCATCTATTTTCTCTTTTTTCCCCACATGACTTTTATACAAATTTGCATAATACTTATAAAACTCTCTTTTGATTCCTCCCTGGTCAACAATTTCTTTGTTGCCCAAACTAATTTTATTAACAATTTTATTTTCCCTTTTTCTTTTCATTTGGCAGGCCAAGTATTTTCCAGCTTTATTTACACTCTCAAAAGATTTTTGTTGAAGCCTCTTTAAGTTCCATTCTACTTCTTTATTTAACAAGTGTCTTAGTTGGTCCTGTAGAATTCCAATTTCTTTTAAAATTTTCTTTTCCCCGGTCTCTTTATAAGCTCTCTCTCCTTCCTCTTAATCTCCTTCTTTATGTCTGTCATTTGTTTCTCTTTTGCTTTTCTGTCTTTATTATTCAATGTGATTAAAATACCTCTCATCACCGCTTTATAAGCATTCCACACCGTTTGATATTGAACGTCCTCATTTTCATTTACTTGGAAAAAGGCTTTAGTCTCTTTTTGCAGAGATTCTACTATCCCATCTTTCTGCAGTAAATCTTCATTTATTCGCCATCTTAAAGTCTTTTTGGTAGGTTTCGCAGACCACATTATTGGATTATGATCTGCTCTTATTTTTGGAAGAATCTCTGCAAGAGGTAGTGAGTGGAGTGTTTGAAAGGGTTAAGTGGTGCAAGAGGAAGGCAAATAATGAATAATTATTGAAATCAGTTGAACATGAACCATTATTGCTTGGGGAAGAAATTGATTTAGACTAGTTGGTAAAGGGATACTAAATTTCTGTATTGGTGTCTTCATTCTATATTAGTATATGATAATTTGAATTTATCTTGCTTAACTCAATGATAGAGGGAATCATGTTGTTGCAGGATGCTCTCAAAGTATTTCAGTCATCTTTTGGAGATTCTTTAATGGGGGCATTAAATCAGATGCAGAACAATTTAATGGAACAGATAGGGGGATTAAAATTTAAGCTTGATGGATTAGAAAATGGATTGAAGGACATAAAAACGGATATGACAAAGTTGAAGCAAACCAAAAATCCTATTGATACAAAACAAATACTAAAGGAGCAAGGTACAGGCAACTTGGAAATTAAACAGGAAGAATCAGAGAACAGGATTACTAGATCAGACATGTATAAGGTAAAATATACTTCAAGATTTTTAAGCATATCAGAAGAAACAAATGAGGATTTATTTTGTTCAGTAGCGGAAACATTGACCCCCATGCTGGAAAAAGAACAAAAAAAAGCCGAGAGGGAAATTGAAAATATATAATGTATGGGTTAAACTCTCTAAATGTATGGGTTAAACTCTCTAAAGTTAAAATAGAATGGTTCACTTAGAGAAATACATTCAAGAGACATAAGGAAACAGATCAAAGATGCAGTTTGGAGAAGGGAAAGGGAGCAACTTATTTGATCTAGAGGTCAGAAAAATAAAAAAAAATGAAAGAGATATTATGGATAATTAGGCATTTAATTCCAAAACCAAGAGAGGTTTTAAATAACCAAGAGAGAAATTGGTGTAAACGGAAGAAATACCAAAAATGGAGGATTCATTAGGAAAGTATGGGATTTATCAAAATTACATAATTGGATGGTGCTGCTGAATGGAATGCCAAAGCAAATAGTTAGATTAGTGGGGCAGGTCATACAGACGGTTAAAGGTGTATGGAAGTAAGGTATTATGTAAAGTGTCGAGCGTCATCGATAAAATATCTTTAATGAGTTTTCCTTGAGTGTAAGTGAAAAGGATAAATGGGTTTAATTTGTAATGCAATAGTGACGGTGAATGCATTAAATGGTGAATAGAGATAATGGAGTTTGAATGTATATATAATCAGTGAAAACACTGCCTTCGACTTCTGTTTTAATAATACTTTTTTCTTTTGTATGGTAACGAGCCTGTACACAATATATTAATTTAATAAACTATAAAAATATTGGGGGGGAAAGATTTTCTTGCTTGGCTAATTAAAAAAAAAGACTTTGATAGTTTACTTTCACTATTCTTCTTCCCAGATCTGTCCAAAATATTTTTAACTGTACCATTAAAGTCTCCCATTAACATGATTTGCTCATATGTCTCTTGATCAAGTTGCTGCATAATGTCCTTTAAAAAAGAATCTTTTGCTCCATTAGGAGCATACGGTCCCAATAGCAAAGTCTTCTTGTGGTTCATCATCATTTGCACTGCAATTTATCTACCATCATCGTCTTTAAAAATCAATTTTGGTTCCAATTCCTGTTTTACATAAAAAACCACGCCTCTTTTTTTCTCCTTAGCCAATGAAAAAAATTCCATACCAAATTTCTTATTCCACAAATATTTTTAATCCAATTGTTTAATAGACAAATTATGTTACCTTTTTGCTTCCCAATCCAATGAAAAGTTGCCTTTCTTTTTTGTGGTGAATTAAGTCCATTTACATTCCAAGATAATAATTTGTAATCCATCATGGTTTTCTATTTTAATCTGAACCTCCAAATTCTTTATTCTCCACCAAAAACTTCTCCATCTCCTGAGTGCTTGTAATGGTAATCCTCTTCCCCTTGTATTCAAAAAACAATCCTTCTGGGAGAATCCATCTCTATCTCATTTGACTCTCTCTCAATTGCTCAGTCAGTTTTTTATATAATCTTCCGTCACTTAAGACTTTCCTTGGTAATTCTTTCATAATTCTAACATCACTGCCTTCCGCAATCAGCTTGCCTTCATACTGTTTACTTAGAATCCTTCTCACCAAGTCTCTTGTTACACATCTCACTACCACATCTCCTGGTAGTTTATTTTTCCTTGCATATTCTGAATTGACCCTGTAAATGTAGTCATAAAAGTAATTAGTCTCCTCAGGATCATCTCCAACATATTCAGCAATAATTCTTATTATGTATTTCCTTAAATCACCATCCTTTTCAGGCACACCTCTCAAACATATCTGATTTTCCATTGATTTGCAGTCCTGTAGTACTGCTTTGTCCTGCAGTTTTTAAATAGTGGAATCCACTGTATTAATTCTTTCATCGTGGTCTTTCACCTTCTCCTCCACCTCTTGGATTTTTTTGGATACTGATTTAAACTATTTACTGAGAACTTCTATATCTTTTTTTAATTCCTTCTTACAATCACTTATAGAATCTTTAATCAGTTTAGACAATCTGGCTTCCATGGCATCCATCTGTTCTTTTGTATCAGCCTTTTTGCCCTTTTCTAGTGTCTTGGATCTTGTCTGTAATGGTTTTTGGGCTGACATTACTGCCTTCCCATTATAAATACAGGCTTTACAATTGAAGTCACCAAGTTCTTTTTAAATGGTCTAGTCATAGATTAGGGCATGCCCTTTCAGAAAAGCCCAAAATCGCAGTCCTCCTATGCCCCTGGGTCCAGATATTAATTTTTAAAAAGTTATAATTTCCCAAAATGGTGCTCAATGTTTCTTTATGGTTTAGTTCTAGAGGGGCTTAAAAAAACCTGTAGTTTTCCCTTCCCTTGATGGCATCTTCTGCCCACACTTGCCACAAAGTCTCGTTATCTATGGTTGTGAAGTCTCACGATGTTCCCAGACGTCATTTCCTGTAATGACTTGTTGATCTGCAGTTCTTCCACTCTTGGGGGGGGAGTGACCACAAAAATTCCAAACAATATCAGCTTTTGCCTTTTTTAAGCCTTATATCTGTTTAACAGTCCAAGATTTCCTCCTCCTCCTTCTTCTTTATTAATCAACATTAATTCAACATGTGCCAAGCTTCTTAAGGGCTAATTAATTGTGGATGAGAAACAGACCAGTGTGTTTGATTCAGCGAGGAAGTCTCTAAGTGTCACTGGCTTTTTTTGTAGGAACTCCTTTGCATATTAGGCTACACCCCCCTGATGTAGCCAATCCTTCATGACCTTAAAGGGCTCTTAGTACAGGGTCTACTGTAAGCTATGGGAGGATTGGCGACTTTAGAAGAAGATTGCAGGTTTATGCCCCGCCCTTCCCTTTGAATCAGAAACTCAGAGTGGCTGACAATCTCCTATCTCTCCCCCCCCCATAACAGACACCCTGTAAGGTGGGTGGGGCTGAGAGGGCTCTCACAGCAGCTGCAAGTAGAGGAGTGGGGAATCAAACCTGGTTCTCCCAGATAAGAGTCTTCACACTAAACCACTACACCAAACTGGGTCTTTTAGAAGATGAAGATATTGGATTTATATCCCGCCCTCTACTCCAAGGAGTCTCAGAATGGCTCACAATCCCCTTTCCCTTCCTCCTCCACGACAGACACCCTGTGAGGTGGGCGGGGCTGGAGAGGGCTCTCACAGCAGCTGCCGTTTCAAGGACCACCTCTGCCATAGCTATGGCTGACCCAAGGCCATGCTAGCAGGTGCAAATGGAGGAGTGGGGAATCAAACCCGGTTCTCCTAGATAAGACTCCACACATTACACCACATTAACCACTACACCAAACTGGCTCTTTTAGAAGAAGAAGAAGATATTGGATTTATATCCCGCCCTCCACTCCGAAGAGTCTCAGAGCAGCTCACAATCTCCTTTTACCTTCCTCCCCCACAACAGACACACTGTGAGGTGGGTGGGGCTGGAGAGGGCTCTCACAGCAGCTGCCCTTTCAAGGACAACCTCTGCCAGAGCTATGGCTGACCCAAGGCCATTCCAGCAGGTGGGAGTGGAGGAGTGGGGAATCAAACCCGGTCCTCCCAGATAAGAGTCTGCACACTTAACCACTACACCAAACTGTCTCTCCACACCAAACTGGCTCTCCATTTTAGGGATGTGTGGCCTAATATGCAAATTAGTTCCTGCTACAAAAAAAGCCCTGCTTAGCAGCAAGTCACCAATTCTACAGCCACAAGAATATATACGAAAACAAACTTGAGAAATTTCTATTAATAACGTATATGCCTTTTTTTTTTTTTTTTAAGCTTTCCCTGTTCAGTACTTAGGAGCGAAGCAATCTCAGGAATTATTTAGATTGTCTTTTGCATTTCTAACCAATTGAGATTACTGAGTGTTAATTAGGTCCTTTTCTCTTCCGCTCGCCAGAAACCTAGCTGGGGTAAAGTAGTATATGGCTATATACATGAATGTATAACTGCTAAGGGCTTCTGTTAAATATTCATGGGCTGTTATATGAGAAATCCTTTCCTTTCCAGATTTGGGTAAGTATCTCCATTAATAAAACCCATTTATGTAATAGCTGATCGGGTCTTTTTTTAGAGGTGACTTGAAGTTCAAACCAGGAAGGGCGGGAGAAGAGACTAGGTTACAAACGGTGGTGAAGGAAGAGGGAGGAATCAAGGAACTTGGTTTGCTTGCAATTCGAGCAAAGCTTTTTCTATCATCTGTGCAAATAACTCCTGTAGGGGGAATACGGAGTTTTCAGGGATGCCGGATTAAATACCGCTAGAACTGCCTTGCTTGAGATGGTCTTTGAGCCTGTTGTTTCTTTTGCTGACTGTGGCCAACATGATAGATAGGGTTGCCATCCCCCCTACCGGAGGGGGGAACAAGGTAGCAAACCTCCGCGAGAACCAGCCTCCAAATTAATACACTGCAAGCACCACTTCGAACCAAATAATAATAATACTTTTTATTTATATCCCGCCCTCCCCGGCGAGGCAGGCTCAGGGCGGCTCACAACATATAAATACAATGTACAGTAAAACCATAATACATGATAATTACAATTATATAAAACCAACATTAAATTAACTTGTATTAAAATTAACATTATGGTGCTATGACTCAGATCTTCTATAAAATTCAGCGGCTAAAACATTTCCAGCGAATCTATCTTGGCTCGGCATTAAGCGAAGGCCATTTTAAAGAGAAAGGTCTTGCAGGCCCTGCGGAATTGGTCTAAACACCGCAGGGCCCGCACCTCCTCCGGGAGCTGGTTCCACAGTAGTGGGGCTGCAATAGAGAAGGCCCGATCCCGAGTAGTCTTCAATCTGGCCTCCCTTGGCCCAGGGATATTCAGCTGGTTCTTTCCAGCTGACCTCAGCGCTCTCTGGGTTTCGTATGGGGAGAGACGGTTCCTCAAGTAGGCAGGTCCTCGGCCATATAGGGCTTTAAAGGTAATAACCAGCACTTTGTAATGAACTCGGTACGCCACTGGCAGCCAGTGCAGTCCGCGCAGCCCCGGCCGTATGTGCTCCCATCTTGGAGCCCAGCAACAGCCTGGCCGCCGCGTTCTGCACTAGCTGCAGCCGCTGGGTTCGGCACAAGGGCAGCCCCATGTGGAGGGCGTTGCAGTAGTCCAGTCTCGAGGTGACCGTTGCATGGATCACCGTTGCTAGGTCCCGGCGCCCAAGGAAGGGCAAATTGTTTCTCAGAATAAACCACAAATTACAACAAACCTGAAAGGAACGTACGCCCACACCCAAAATCATAAGAGGCAGTAATGTCCGATGCTCTATAGTGTGGTATTCTCCAACAGTAGGGTGCAGGTTGAAATTTCAATTGCAAAGTCTTACGAACGATTGGAATTTTCACCTGTACTCTACTGTTGGCAAACACCGCAGTATAGAACATCGGACATTACTGCCTCTTTATGACTTTGGATGTGGGCGTATGTTCCTTTCGGGTTTGTTGTAATTTGTGGTTTATTCTGAGAAACAATTTGCATTTTTTTCTGGTTGCTTGTAGTGTATTAATTTGGTGGCTGGTTCTCGCAGAGGCTTGTTGTTACCTGGGTTCCCTGCTCCAGTATCCGCATTGCTCTTTATTGGTTGCTCAATCCCCCAGGTGAAGGCAGGGGATCCCCCAGTTTGGGGACCCTCCCCCTGTTTCAGGGTCATTAGCGGGAGAGGAGGAGGGAAATGTCTGCTGGGCACTCCATTATTCTCTATGGAGACCAATTCCCATAGGGTATAATGGAGAGTTGATCTGCGGGTATCTGGGCCTCGGAGGGCCTGTTTTTTTGAGGTAGAAGCAGGGGTGGAATTCTAGCAGGAGCTCCTTTGCATATTAGCCCACACATCCCTGATGTAGCCGATCCTCCTGGAGCTTACAAACTCTTGGAGGGTTGGATATATCAGGGGGGGTGGCCTAATATGCAAAGGAGCTCCTGCTAGAACTCTGCCCCTGGGTAGAGGCATCAAATTCTCAGCATAGCATCTGGTGCCTCTCCTCAAAACACTCTCCAAGTTTCACAAAGGTTGGACCACGGGGTCCAATTCTATGAGTCCTTGTCAGTGTTGAGTTCCTTTAAGAACTAAACTGCTGAGTCAAGGTTATGCAACTAAAACTATACAGCTGTGATAGAAGTCACGAGAAGCACAGGTGTAGCTCATGTTACCAATCAGGCTTAGGATTGGGTGGCTGCACTATATCTGTGGTAGCATTACCCACAGCACTTTGCCTTGGCTTACATGCCGTGCCTTGGCTTTGGGCGATGCTGGATGAATAACATATGTGAAGGAGAAACTCTGTTGAACTGTTACTTTGGAGGACTGACTGACTGACTACTTTGCTGATTCATGTAATGTATTGGACTGACTTTGACTTCTCTATTGGACTGTGATTTGGTGCTGCATATTGGAGGACTGCTATTCTGTGTATGACCATTGCCGGCTTTGACTGCCTCTTACGTTTAACCCAAAATATATCTGTTAACTGGCTGTTGTGGAGTCTTTGTTTTTACCACAGTGTTCTGGAGTGCACTCAACTATCTACTCACTCAGGGGACCACACCTTCCTACGCATTCAAACTCTGTCAGTCCTCAAAGAAGGTGCTCCTCTCCATTAATTCCAATGGAGGGAAGGCATTTGAAAGTCCTTTTAAATGGGATGGCCAGAACTCCCTTTGGAGTTCAATTATGCTTGTCACAGCCTTGCCCCCTGGCTCCACCCCCAAAGTAAGGTAAGGTAAGGTAAATTTATTTTTGTATCCCGCCCTCCCCCGCCAAAGGCAGGCTCAGGGCCGCTCATAGACATGGGGCAACCATGGTTTCAATAAAATACAATTGAGACAAGGGCAGATTAAAATACAATTAAGTTACCGTTATAGATTAAATTAAAATAGATAAAACAGCTGTTATAAGTTAAAAAGTTAATAGTTAAGGTGCTACAGTTCACGGTCATGTATGAGATGGCTAGGTGGCTACAAGTCAATTTAGCCGGGTTCTATCTTAAAAGCAAGCTGAAAGAGGATGGTTTTGCAAGCCCCGCGGAACTGATTCAAGCCCCGCAGGGCTCGCACCACCTCTGGGAGTTGATTCCACCATCGGGGGGGCCATTGCTGAAAAGGCTTGCTCCCTCATTGTTTTCAATCTAGCCTCTCTTGGCCCAGGGATTTTTAAAAGGTTTTGAGAACTAGATCTCAGTGCTCTCTGGGGAATATATAGGGAGAGGCGGTCCCTATGGTAGGCAGGTCCTCAGCCATATAGGGCTTTAAAGGTAATAACCAGCACCTTATAGCGAACACGGTACACAACTGGCAGCCAGTGCAGGTCCCGCAGCCCAGGCTGCACGTGTTCCCTGGCTCCTGGCTCCACCCCCAAAGTCCCCAGATATTTCTTGAATTGGACTTGGCAACCCTATCATGTAGGGGAGTGGACATATGATCACATGAAGTTATGTCTATGCAGTCAGGCAGCTGTTCTTCAAGGTCTTAGGTGAAGGTCTTTCTCACCATTTGCTGCCCGGTGCTTTTAGCTGGAGATGCTGGGGACTGAAGCGGAGACTGTCTACATATCCCGCCACTGAAGAAGAATAGCAGATTTATATCTCGCCCTTCTCTCTGAATCAGACTCAGAGCGGCTCACAATCTCCTTTATCTTCTCCCCCCACGACAGACACCCTGAGAGGTGGGTGGGGCTGAGAGGGCTCTCACAGCAGCTGCCCTTTCAAGGACAACTCCTACAAGAGCTAAGTGGCCATATACCCCACCTACTCCCATGTGCCAGCCGTGGCCAGAGCTATGGCTGACCCAAGGCCGTTCCAGAAGGTGCAAGTGGAGGAATGGGGATCAAATCTGGTTCTCTCAGATAAGAGTCCACACACTTAACCACTACACCAAACTGGCCCTGAGCCATGGCCCCTTCTTGAGGTTATAGATGGGCTTAAAAAACATGACCACTGATGGTTCCAAACATACCCCCATCCGCCCATCCTTTTCCATTTGCCTGAGGCTTCACGTCAATGATGGTTTGTGAGCTGGTTTCAGGGCTGAACCTAGACTGCCTGGCACCCTAGACAAGGCTAACCTCTGGCACCCCTGCTGTCCAGATAACATCACAAAATCTGAGAGGATTGGCTACAATTTGTGGATACTTTCGGGTGATGTCATCATGTTTGGGAAGGGACAGTGGCTCAGTGGTAGAGCATCTGCTTAGTAAGCAGAAGGACTCAGGTTCAATCTCCAGCATCCCCAACTACAAAGTGTCCAGGCAAATAGGCGTGATAAACCTCAGCTGTTCAAGGGGAGGGACAGTGGCTCAGTGGTAGAGCATCTGCTTGGTAAGCTGAAGGTCCCAGGTTCAGTCCCCGGCATCTCCAACTAAAAAGGGTCCGGGCAAGTAGGCGTGAAAAACCTCAGCTGGAGACCCTAGAGAGCCTCATAAGTGTTAGGGAGGGATGGGTGGCTCAGTGGTAGAGCATTTGCTTGGTAAGCAGAAGGTCCCAGGTTCAATCCCCGGCATCTCCAACTAAAAAGGGTCCAGACAAATAGGCGTGGAAAACCTCAGGTTGAGACCCTGGAGAGCCGCTGCCAGTCTGAGTAGACAATACTGACTTTGATGGACCGAGGGTCTGATTCAGTAGAAGGCAGCTTCGTATATGTTCATATGTATATGTATATATATGTGTGTGTGTATATATATATATATATGTTGCGTGCATGCTTTGTACGTGCGTGAAATTCCCCCGCTGGAGAATGCAGGGAACTAGGAACCCTAATTTCTCAAGAGGGAAATGAAGGGAAAACACACAGGTGCCCCTGATAAACTTATTATATATATATATAAAGGTAAAGGTAGTCCCCTGTGCAAGCACCAATCGTTTTCAACTCTGGGGTGACGTTGCTTTCACAGTGCTTTCATGGCATACTTTTTACGGGGTGGTTTGCCATTTCCTTCCCCAGTCATCTACCCTTTCCCCCCAGCAAGCTGGGTACTCATTTTACCGAGCTCGGAAGGATGGAAGGATGAGTCAACCTGGAGCCAGGTACCTGAACCAGCTTCCGCTGGGATCAAACTCAGGTCATGAGCAGAGGGCTCTGACTGCAGTACTGCAGCTTTACCACTCTGTGCCATGGGGCTCTTATTTATACTTTGTTTCTACAAGGAGGTTCTACAAGGAGGATATATATATACTTTGTTTCTACAAGGAGGTTCTGGAACTCCATTTTGCCACGTTCCTTCAGGGGAAAAAACCCTGATAGTGCTGGTTTTATGGTTTTAAATGGTATTATATTTCTATTGTATGAATTTTATATTGTATACTGCCCTGCTTGGCAGGGAAGGGCAGTCTAAAATGGAACAAACAAACAAATAAATATCAAAAATGAAGATTTTTCCAGTCAAAAAAGCAGGACTGAGAAATCCCAGCGTGTCCCTGATTTGACCCGTACTTGAGTCACTCACAACACCTCCCTCTTTGTTCCAACCATGGCACTGTTATAATGTCAAATTCTGGAAGGAATGTGTCAGGATGGATCTGGTCAGCGAGGATTGGCGTTTTGCTAATGTTTGCCTGTTCTTTTTTTTTTTTGCTCCTTTGAGAAGCCCCCCCCCCTCCGCTTTGAATCAATGCTTTCTCCCCTCCTCTGAGGGACAGCGATTTCCCTTATTTGCACACAGCACAATGGAAGAGCCACGTAAGCTGGAAATTGCTATTGACAATCTGCCTTTATAATTACCGCAAGTCTGAAAGAACAACTCGCTTTCTGTTCCTCACTTCCTCGGTTCCATCCCCTCATGCCCCCCCCCTCAAGATACATATTCTTGGTACATCCCCCCCCTTCCATCCCCACCTCCCTACACACACCCCGGCCCGTAGCACCTTATGGGGCTCAGAAGGCTCAGTCTCCTTGTGGATTTTATGGGCCCCCACCCCAAACCTTGGATCCCCCCTCCCCCTCAGGACCCCTCCCCACAATCACCTCAGTTCAAGTTCACGTTCAAGTTTATTTATATCCCGCCCTTCCCACTGAAGTGGCTCAGGGCGGCTCACAACACGTAAAAATCAAACATAATTTGAATTTAAAACATCTTACACAGTTAAAACAGTAGAATAATAAAACATATAAAACATATAACGGACTGTTCCCTGGAAGGTCAGATGCTGAAGCTGAGCTCAAATACTTTGGCCACCAAATGAGAAGGGAGCACTTACTGGAGAAGACTCTTGAAAGTCCCTTGGACTGCAAGAAGATCCAATCAGTCAGTCCTAAGAGAAATCAACCCAGACTGCTCCCTGGAAGGTCAGATGCTGAAGCTGAAGCTCCAATACTTTGGCCACCAAATGAGAAGGGAGCACTCACTGGAGAAGACCCTGATGCTGAGAAAAACAGAAGGCAAAAGAAGAAAGGGATGGCAGAAGATGAGATGGCTGGACAGCATTACGGATGTAACAAACACAAATTTGAGCAGACTTCGGAGGATGGTGGAAGACAGGAGGGCCTGACGTGACCTGGTCCATGGGGTCACAGAGGGTCGGACTCGACTGTGCGACGGAACAACAACAACAATAAGATGGAGCTTTTTCACTAGGCTTTTAATTAGAATCATAGAATCATAGAGTTGGAAGGGGCCTCCAGGGTCATCTAGTCCAATCCCTTGCACAATGCAGGAAACTCACAAACACCTCCCCCTAAATTCACAGGATCCGCATTGCTTTCAGATGGCCATCTGGCCTCTGTTTAGAAACCTCCAAGGAAGGAGAGCCCACCACCTCCCAAGGAAGCCTATTGGACAGAGGAACTGCTCTAATGGTCAGGAAGTTCTTGATCCAGTGGGTTGATCCAGTGGGTGTCCCCTGAAATCATCATTCCCCCACAGCACCTTATTAGCACCTTAACATCTAGGTCAGGGGTGGGGAACGTCAGGCCCGAGGGCCATTTACGGCCATCAAGATCACTTGGTCTGGCCCTCAGGGACTGCTGGGCTGAGCTGCGCCATGTGGTGACCTCCCTGGGGCCTGGCTGGTCACCAAGGATCACGAGGCCCCAACTGCACGGTGCAGCAGTGAAGGACTGCTGCTGGGGTATGTTGGTGCCTTTAAAGGTCTGCTGAGAGCAGCTGCAGTTTCCACATGAAGGGAGGAAGGGGTAGCAGCAGTGGGGGGTGGGAGCCAGCTACTACCAGTTCAATTTACACGTGATTGCAGATGGTGTGGCCTAATATGCTAATTAGTGTGTGACCTAATATTAGGGTTGCCAATCCCCAGGTGGGGGCAGGGGATTCCCCGGTTTGGAGACCCTCCCCCTGCTTCAGGGTCATCAGAAAGCAGGGGGAGGAGAGGGAAATGTCTGCTGGAAACTCTATTATTCCCTATAGAGATTTATTCCCATAGGAAATCATGGAGAATTGATCCGTGGGTATCTCTCTGTGTGTGTGTTTTTTGGGGTAGAGGCATCAAATTTTCAGTATAGCATCTAGTGCCTATCCCCCAAATACCCCCCCAAGTTTCAAAAAGATTGGACTAGGGGGTCCAATTCTATGAGCCCCCCAAAAAGGTGCCCCTATCCTTCATTATTTCCTGTGGAAGGAAGGCATTGAAAAAGTGTGCCGTCCCTTTAAATGTGAGGGCCAGAACTCCTTTTGGAGTTCAATTATGCTTGTCACAGCCTTGATCTTGACTCCACCCCTAATGTCCCCTGGCTCCACCCTCAAAGTCTCCTGGCTCCATCCCCAATGTCCCCAGATATTTCTTGAATTGGACTTGGCAACCCTACCTAATATGCTAATATTAGGGGATGTGACCGAATATGCCTGGACCTAGGCATTCGTCTAGAGTGGCAGGCCGGGGTATGTGTGTGCATGCGCGTGCTGAATTAGGCACTCCCCACGTGATTTCAAATAGAAAAACAGTTATTTGCATTAATTTTGCCGGCCTGAATCGTTCTCCCTCGACCGAGCACTGTTTTTTAAGCTGATAATTTTGTATGGCCCGCGAATGATGTTATAAATATCCAAATGGCCCTTGGCAGGAAAAAGGTTCCCGACCCCTGATCTAGGTGCTTATGTTATGCTGAATACTACCAGCCTATCTGTGGTTTATGACTCGCCACTGATGTGGATCAAGGTTTTTGTTAATTCTCTAATTATGACATCATCTAGTCTGGATGTGGTTTGTTTAAGAAGATGATGATGATATTGGATTTATATCCTGTCCTCCACTCCGAAACTCAGAGCGGCTCACAACCTCTTTTCCCTTCCTCCCCCACAACAGAAACCTTTGGGGTGGGTGGGGCTGATAGAGCTTTCACAGCAGATGCTCTTTCAAGGACAATTCCTACCAGAGCTATGGCTGACCCAAGGCCATTCCAGCAGCTGCAAGTGGAGCAGCGGGGAATCAATCCCTGTTCTCCCAGATAAGAGTCCGTGCACTTAACCACTACACCAAACTGACTCCCTTAATGTTTCTGTAAGGTTTATTAATTAATGTATTTAATTTAATATCCCGCCCTCCCCACCAAAGGCAGGCTCAGGGCGGCTCACAAACCAAGGGTCAACACAAACACGTTAGTGAGACGGATACAATAAACAACGATAAAAACATAAAAACAATTTAAAACATTTGCATGTGCTACTATCATAATTTCAGGTAGCAATTTAAATTCTGGTGGTTAGCTCTACTCAGAGGCTATTAGCCACGATATATATATATATATATATATATATATATATATATATATATATATATATATATATATATATATATATATATATATATATATATATATATATATCGTGGCTAATAACACACGCACACACACATATTGGCCACTGTGTGACACAGAGTGTTGGACTGGAGGGGCCATTGGCCTGATCCAACATGGCTTCTCTTAGGTTCTTATGTGACTCAGCGTTGGCCTGGATGGGCCATTGGCCTGATCCAATATGGCTTCTCTTATGTTCTTATGTGACACAGAGGGTTGGACTGGATGGGCCATTGGCCTGATCCAACAGGGCTTCTCTTATGTTCTTATGTGACACAGAGGGTTGGACTGGAGGGGCCATTGGCCTGATCCAACAGGGCTTCTCTTATGTTCTTATGTGACACAGAGTGTTGGACTGGAGGGGCCATTGGCCTGATCCAACATGGCTTCTCTTAGGTTCTTATGTGACTCAGCATTGGCCTGGATGGGCCGTTGGCCTGATCCAATATGGCTTCTCTTATGTTCTTATGTGACACAGAGGGTTGGACTGGATGGGCCATTGGCCTGATCCAACAGGGCTTCTCTTATGTTCTTATGTGACATAGAGTGTTAGACTGGATGGGCCACTGGCCTGATCCAACAGGGCTTCTCTTATGTTCTTATGTGACATAGAGTGTTAGACTGGATGGGCCACTGGCCTGATCCAACAGGGCTTCTCTTATGTTCTTATGTGACATAGAGTGTTAGACTGGATGGGCCATTGGCCTGATCCAACAGGGCTTCTCTTATGTTCTTATGTGACATAGAGTGTTAGACTGGATGGGCCACTGGCCTGATCCAACAGGGCTTCTCTTATGTTCTTATGTGACATAGAGTGTTAGACTGGATGGGCCACTGGCCTGATCCAACAGGGCTTCTCTTATGTTCTTATGTGACATAGAGTGTTAGACTGGATGGGCCACTGGCCTGATCCAACATGGCTTCTCTTATGTTCTTATGTCTCAGGATCGCCGTAGCGTAGTGAAGTAGGCCATTGGTGGTGCTCTTATGGGCCAGTCCAACTGCTGCAGATGTTACCATTCATGTAAACGCCTGGTGGAGGAGTGCCGTTTTTGCAGGCCCTGCGGAACTGTAAGAGCTCTCACAGGGCCCTAATGTTTGGAATGTTGCAAGCCGCCCAGAGCCCACTTGCAGAATAGGGCAGGGTATAAATCGAAGAATTAAATTAAATTAAATTAAAACTTTTATCTCCTAAAGCAGCCCCGATCCATAGTCATGCATGCTCCGCCGTGGCCTTTTGCAGCTAACTTAACAGACCAGGAGATCTGCCACTTGTTTCCTCCCGCATCATGTGCCCTTTGATCCTGGAACGGCAAATGATTCGGAACAATGCCTGGGACTCTGAATGGCTGCAGCTCCATCCATCGCTGCCGCACGCACAGTTCCCCTTTCCAATCTAGCATTTTGTACTGCATTAATGCCGGGCTTCTGATATACGCTGAGTCGATTGCAAAGAGGCTCTTATCAGGATCTGGAGTGCGAATGTGCTGACTTGGGTACCTTCATAATTTTGGCCTCTGCGTTGCATTCAGCATTTCATTCCCCCCCTCCTCCCCACAATCTGTATAGGTTGGGGAGGGGAGGGGAGACGAGAAAGGGGGGTCGGTGATTAAATGAATGCCTGAGGGCACGATGTAGGAGAATCCGACCTGAACGGAATAAGTAAGCAGTCCCAGGAAGATGAGGGGAAAAAAACGTTCTGCAATCCTAAGCAGACAAGTTTTCCAGTTTTGTGTATTCCAGCTGGTCTTCTGCAAAGACTGATGGGAAAACTGCAAAGAAAAATGGTACAGTAGGGATCGTGAGCATTTTATAAGTCCCCTTTCTGGAGTGAAAATGCTGGAGCGTTATTTGTTGTTGCTCAGTCGCGCAGTCGAGGCTGACTCTTTGCGATCCCATGGACCAGGTCACGCCAGGCCCTCCTGTCTTCCACCATCCTCCAAAGTCTGCTCAAATTCATGTTAGTCACTTTGGTAACGCTGTCCAGACATCTCATCTTTTGCCCTTCCCTTCTTCTTTTGCCTTCTGTCTTTCCCAGCATCAGGGTCTTCTCCAGGGAGTGCTCCCTTCTCATTTGGTGGCCAAAGTATTGGAGCTTCAGCTTCAGCATCTGATCTTCCTGGGAACAGTCTGGGTTGATTTCCCTGAGGACTGACTGATTTGATCTTCTTGCAGTCCAAGGGACTCTCCTGAGTCTTCTCCAGCACCACAGCTCAAAAGCATCTATTCTTCTGCACTCAGCCTTCCTTATGGTCCAGCTCTCACAACCATACATTATTACTGGGAATACCATCGCTTTGACTATACGGACTTTTGCTGGCAGGGTGATGTCTACTTTTTATTATACTGCCCATGTTCACCATAGCTGTCCTCCCAAAGAGCAAACGTCTTTTAATTTCATGGCTACAGTCACCATCTGCAGTGATCTTGGATCCCATGAATGTGAAGTCTGTCCCTACTTCCACGTCTTCCCCTTCTATTTGCCAAGGTGTGATGAAGGCACGCCTACATGCAGGGGTGGAGTGACCAAGACCCTGGATGCCTTTGGGTTTAACACCTATTTTTCTATAAAACGACCCCTGGTTGCAACACATCCTGTCCCATCCTGCCCTTTTCTGTTTCCTCCTCTCTTCCCCTCCCCTCCCTTCTCCTCTCCTCTCTTCCCCTCCTATCTCCTCTCTTCCCCTCCCCTCTTCCCTCCTCTCCTCTCTTCCCCTCCCCTCTTCTCTCTTCCCTTCTCCTCTTCTCTCTTCCCCTCCCCCTCCTCTCCTCTCTTCCCCTTCCCTCCCCTCTCCCCTTCTCTCCTCTCTTCCCCTCCCCTCTCCCCTCCTCTGCTCTCTTCCCCTCCCCTCTCCTCTCTTCCCTTCTCCTCTCCTCTCTTCTCTACTCCTCTCCTCTCTTCTCTTCCTCTCTCCTCCCCTCTCCTTTCCTTTCTTCCCCTCCCCTCCTCTCCTCTCGTCCCTTCCCTTCTCCTCTCTTCTCTTACCCTCCTCTCCCTTCTCCTCTCTTCTCATCCCCTCTCCCCTCCTCTCCTTTCTTCCTCTCCCCTCCTCCTTGCCTCTCTTCTCTTACCCTCCCCTCCCCTCTCTTCCCTTCCCCTCTCCCGTTCTCTCCTCTCTTCCTCTTCCCTCCATTCTCCTCTCCTCCCTTCTCCTCTCCTCTCCTCTCCTCTGACTGCCAGTTAGAAGTCTGGCCCATCCTCTTTGGCTATCTTACTTCCTGCTTTAAAAGGATTTCCTGTGGGTGGGTGTTGTGTACTGAATTTAATGTTTTGCGGCAGCTTTCACGTGCATCCGGGTAAGCACAGGAATGCCTAAAACACTTAATAGATTTGAACTCTGAACAGAAGCCAATGAGCGGCCTTCGCAAAACTTGACCACTGTGATTTGATATGGGACTCCGGGGAGTGTATTTTGTTTGCATGTTTAAAAGCGGGGTCTCGGCCTCGCCATTTTGCCTTAGCATTCAGTTCTTTAATAAAGCCCGATCCTAGTTGAACTCCTCCATGTTGGACTCAGTATTTAACAGTGGGGCAACTCTGAGTTCCTTTAAAGCCCCCACAAAAGGGGGTGTGGTCCTGCTGGGTGTGAGGGACATGGACGGTCAGGATCACTCTTTCTTCTATGCTGTGAAGTCTTGCGAGCAAAAATTCTGCTTTGTGAGCTACTGGCATTAAAAGTTGTGAGCTACTTAGGGCTGCTAACGCCCCCGGTCTGGGTGGGGAATCTCCCGCCCGGGAGGTTCTCAACCCACCGACCTCCCCCTGCGTTGCTGGCATGATGGCATCACCCGGAAGTGATGTCATCAAAATGGTGGTGCCCTTGCAAGGCTGCTCTAGGTGTTTCCAGGAAAACGCTATGGTTTTTCTGGACGTTGTAGTCATTTGGGAGGTAAAACTCTATGGTACAATAGGTACCATAGAGTTTTAACCTCCCAAATGGCTAGTGCATCCGGGAAAACCATAAAGTTTTCCCGGAAATGCCTAGAGCGGCCCTGCACGGTGGCTCAGTGGTAGAGCATCTACTTGGGAAGCAGAAGGTCCCAAGTTCAATCCCCGGAATCTCCAACTAAAAGGGGTCCAAGCAAGTCGGCGTGAAAAACCTCAGCTTGAGACCCTGGAGAGCCACTGCAAGTCTGAGTAGACAAGACTGACTTTGATGGACCGAGAGTCTGATTCAGTTCAAGGTAGCTGCATAGGTTCCATATGGACTGCCACCACCATTTTGATGACGTCACTTCCGGTTGATGTCATTCCATCAAGCGTATGCGAATGTCCCCCACTGGGGGATGAAGAGGACTTGGCAACCCTAGAGCTACTGCATAAATGAGCTTACTCTGGAGCCATTTTTCCTGAGCTAAGACAAAAATGTGGGAGCCGGAGACTCAAAAGACTGTAGCCTAGCTCACGCTAACTCAGCTTAGATGGAACACTGGCCAGGATCCTGGCCCTGGCCTTCCCGTCCTCCGCTTCTCTTTTCTTCCTTAGAAGATCTCTCTTCTGGCATGTGCTGGCCTGAGAGAACTTGGCATCAGGACTCAGATACAGCAGGAGCTCACAGGAGTGCAGCTCCTGAACCTTTCTGAGGGTTCCCCCTCTTCCTCCCCACTTACCTTGTCCGTTGAATAGTAGGTGCAGCTGCATAACAATCCCTAGATTAGGAGAGCGGGCAGCCAGCCAGCCACTGGGGCTTTGCCACACCCCCAGTAGCCCTCATTAACCCCTGGAGAAGCCCATGCCACCCTTTCTCCACTTCTTATGAGATTTTGGTTGGCGGGTGACAAGCTGGCCTTTTGACTTGGGGGGCAGCCCAGTTGAGCCCCAGGTGAGTGAGGCCTGCTTGGGCTGACTGGATCTCTAGCCAGCTCAAGCAGGCCTCGCTTGTCCGGGGCTCTTAGTGTTGCCAATCCCCTGGTGGGGGCAGGGAATCCCCTGGTTTGGAGGCCCTCCCTCCACTTCAGGGTCATCAGAAAGCGGGGGAGGGGAGGGAAATGTCTGCTGGGAACTCTATTATTCCCTATGGAGACTGATTCCCATGGAAAATAATGGAGTATTGATCCATGGGGCTCTGGGGGGCTCTGTTTTTTGAGGCAGAGGCACCAAATTTCCAGCATAGCATCTGGTGCCTCTCCCCAAAAGGCCCTCCAAGTTTCAAAAAGATTGGACCAGGGGGTCCAATTCTATGAGCCCTGAAAGAAGGTGTCCCTATCCTTCATTATTTCCTATGGAAGGCTAGCATTGAAAAGGTGTGTGGACCCTTTGGAGTTCAATTAGCCTTGCTTCTGGCTCCACCCCAAAAGTCTCCTGGCTCCACCCCCAAAAGTCCTCAGGTATTTCTTGAATTGGACTTGGCAACCCTAGGGGCTGGTGGGGGGCGCATAAGCAATTTACCGTTCTTAGGTAAAATTATTGAGAGGGCAGTGGCGTTGCAACTGCAGAGGTTTCTGGATGACGCTTCTATCCTAGACCCTTGCCAGTCCGGCTTTCGGCCGGGCCATGGGACGGAGACAGTGGTCGCCTTAGCAGATGACCTCCAACAGCAGCTGGATCGAGGCGGCATGGTGGTGCTGATGTTGCTAGACCTGTCGGCTGCGTTTGACACGGTCGACCATCAGTTACTGACCCGCCGACTCGCCGACATAGGGGTTAGGGGGTTGGCCTTACAATGGCTTTCCTCCTTCCTCAAAGGACGGGGACAAAGGGTGTCCATTGGGGGTGAGCTCTCCCGGAGGCGCACACTAGATTGTGGGGTGCCTCAGGGAGCGGTTCTCTCCCCGATGCTATTTAACGTCTATATGCGCCCCCTTGCCCAGATTGTCCGGAGGTTTGGGCTGGGTTGTCATCAGTATGCAGATGACACCCAGCTCTGTCTGCTAATGGATGGCCGGCCTGACTGCATCCCAGGGAACCTGGACCGGGCATTGCAGGCTGTGGCAACCTGGCTTAGGCTGAGCGGGCTGAAGCTGAATCCGACGAAGACAGAGGTCCTTTGCGTGGGCCGCGGTGCTCTGGGAGGGGAAATACCTCTCCCGGTTTTTGAGGTCAAGAGCCTGGGAGTTCTACTGGAGCCTTCACTATCGATGGAGGCCCAGGTAGCTGCCACTGCCAAGTCGGCATTTTTTCATCTGAAGCGAGCAAGGCAGTTGGCTCCTTTCCTAGAGCGCCGGGACCTAGCAACAGTGATCCATGCGACGGTCACCTCAAGACTGGACTACTGTAATGCCCTCTACATGGGGCTGCCTTTGTGTCAAACCCGGAAGCTGCAGCTAGTGCAGAACGCAGCGGCTAGGCTGTTATTAGGACTCCCGAAATGGGAGCATATACAGCCGAGGCTGCGCGAACTGCACTGGCTGCCAGTTACACTACAAAGTGCTGGTCATTACCTTTAAAGCCCTATATGGCCGAGGACCTGCCTACCTGAAGGGCCGTCTTTCCCCATACGAGCCCCAAAGAGCACTGAGGTCAGCAGGGAAGAACAACCTGACTGTCCCTGGGCCAAGGGAGGCAAAATTACAGACTACACAGGCATGGGCTTTCTCTGTGGCAGCCCCGTGCCTGTGGAATCAACTCCCGGAGGAGGTGCGGGCCCTGCGGAACTTAGATCAATTCCGCAGGGCCTGCAAGACCATCCTCTTTAGGCAGGCCTTCTCAGAATGCTGACAGAGGATGGCTGAATGGAGGATCCAACAAAGTGATTCTTTAATGATTCTTGCCACCATTTAAATATGTAATAGCGCCCGGAACACCTCTGCTGCTGTTAAGCTATAGATTATATATGTTATAGATTATATATGTTGGATTAGTTCTTAAAATGTATTAACTATGTATATTATTAACTATGTATAATTTTAATGCTGTTTTATAATTTTAATGTGTTTTAATTACTGTATTTATATCATGTCTTATTGAATGTTGTTAGCCGCCCTGAGCCTGCCCAGGCGGGGAGGGCGGGATACAAATAAAATTTAATAATAATAATTAAAAAAATGAGTTATGCTAATGAGCCCCACCCCCTATTTTTCTACAAAACGACCCCTGCTTGGGATACTGCTGGCCTCATCCGTGGGATCGCCCCTGAGTGCGGATGGTGGAAGAGTCCCACTTCCTCTCCGTGCTGCGGGAGTGGTCACAGCGCTGATGCGCTTGGGAGGCGCTTCCCTGGTACTCCCCAGCCACTCAGACGGCCAAGAAAGACTACAGGGAAGCACTAACTGTAAATGTAGCACTAGCACTTTTAAAAATTAACTTAATTTTAAAGCCTAACCAGATTTTAATTAAATGTTTGATGTTTGATGTAGTTTTATTCACCTGTATAATTTGGCTCTGAGCCATGTTGTTAGCCGCCCTGAGCCTGCTCCGGCGGGGAGGGCGGGATACAAATAAAATTTGTTGTTGTTGTTGTTGTTGTTAACTGGTGGATTTTTGGAGCAGCATAGAGTCGCCGGAGGACGAGGTAAGGGAAAGTGCCAGCTGAGGCCCAGATGCGTGGGTTTTAGGGTTGCCAATCCCCAGGTGGGGGCAGGGGATCTCCTGGTTTGGAGACCCTCCCTCCACTTCAGAGTCATCAGAAAGTGGGGTAGGGGGTGGAGGGAAATGACCGCTAGGCATTCTATTATTCCCTATGGAGACCAATTCCCGTAAGGAATAATGGAGAATTGATCAGGTAACTGGGGCTCTGGGGGGGGCGGCTGTTCTTTTGAGTTAGAGGCACCAAATTATCAGCATAGCATCCGGCGCCTCTCTTCAAAACACCCTCCAAGTTTCAAAAGGATTGGACCAGGGGATCCAATTCTAGGAGCCCCAAAAGAAGGTGCCCCTATCCTTCATGATTTCCAGTGGAGGGAAGGCAATTAAAAGGTGTGCGGTCCCTTTAAATGTGTTGGGCAGAAGTCCCTGGGAGTTCAATTATGCTTGCCACAATCTTGCTCCTAGCTCCACCCCCAATGTCTCCTGGCCACTCCCTTAATTGGACTTGGCAACCCTAGTGGGTTTGAATGCACCATTTTAATCCAGGGTCCCTGTACTGGCCCAGACTGGCCATCTGAATTCAATCCTTGTCTTTCTACTTTCTGTGTGAGCTGCTCAGAAGCACCCGTTTGGGCCACATAGCCCACGTACGAAAGATGCAGGAGACTGAGCTGTGTCCCATTTCTACATTCACTGGTCTGGTTGCGACAGAAGTTTCCCATAATGCACTTCAGTCTCGGTGAAACAAAAGAACGAGTTGAAAAATATGCACCTGACACACTTGCTTTCTAACCAATGCTGAATTTTGTCAGGGAGGGATGGTGGCTCAGTGGTAGAGCATCTGCTTGGGAAGCAGAAGGTCCCAGGTTCAATCCCTGGCATCTCCAAAAAAGGGTCCAGGCAAATAACCTCAGCTTGAGACCCTGGAGAGCCGCTGCCAGTCTGAGAAGACAAGACTGACTTTGATGGACCAAGTGTCTGATTCAGTATAAGGCAGCTTCATATGTTCATGTTCATATTGTCCTAACTGTGTCTGCTTTCGCTTTGAGATGGAAAGTGTTCGTACAGGCATTAAGGCTGATTATTCGCAAAAAGCCCTATTTTGTCCAGAAAAATACATTCCAAGTTACCTGGATTCGTCTTTGCATCTATCCACACTGCCCCCCTCCATTTCTTGTCTTTGTCTCTTTTTGTCTATTTAAAAAAAAAAAAATCCGAAAAGGTACTGCTATTTACATATTTGAAAACCATGCCCCTTCCCCAAATCCCCAACCAACCTCCATTAATTCCTGATTGGATCAGTTCATCTTTAACACCAAACCCCCTCCTCCCCCCTATTTTTTTTTTTCTTTTTAGCTAGGGAATGTGCTCAGAATGGAAATCGGGAAGAGAGAGAGAGAGAGTTGGCGCTCCGCCATCCTTTTCATAACCGAAAATTAGCAAGTTTCTACAATTTAAAGGTTCAATTTGTAATTCTAAAACTCTTCCCCCCCCCCATTCCTTTTTGCTTCGCTTCGGGCGTGAATATAAGCAGGGTGGGGGGAGACCGTCTGCTCCTCCGTTAATGGAGAAGAGATAACTAATAGTGCTGAATTTACAAAAAAAAAAAAATGTTTGGAAGTTGCAAGTCCTTTGCATAAACACCTTATTAATATCATATCCGGATCTTAATGTCGGCAAAGTCGTGGGGCTGTACAAACGAAACAATCAACGTTGTTTAATGTGCCGCCATTTTCTTTTTCTTTTTTTTTTTTGCAATCTTCCCCCAAAAACTCCATTGAGGAATTTAAATTGCAAATGCCTCTTTTCTTCCCAGTGTTCTAAGTCTGCCAAAAGACAGATTTGCAAAAAAAAAAAAAAAAAGGAGGGAACTTGCAAGCAAGAGGAGAAGACCGGGAAGGGTCACGATTGCAGAGTTCCATATGAAGTCAGGATTCTCTGATAATTCCCAGATGTCTTTATCATCCACTGTTGAATTGTCTACATCAGAAGCACTTGAAGAGCAGTAAAAACAATTAAAAAACAATCAATACCGATTTTAAAAATGATTTAAAAAGTATTCGTATCTTTGGCAGATGCGCACATGATTCTTACATCAAATAGCCATTGTGTGTACAAAAAGAAATCTGCTAAACAAACTAGGTTTGCCTACCAGGGGTGGAATTCTAGCAGGAGCTCCTTTGCATATTAGGCCATACCCCCCTGATGTAGCCAATCCTACAAAAGCTTGCAAAAAAGAGCCTTGTAAGCTCTTGGAGGATTGGCTACATCAGGGGTGTGTGGCCTAATATGCAAAGGAGCTCCTGCTAGAAATCCGCCCCTATGATTAGGTTTGTCAGATCAGGGTTGGGAAACATCAGGGACTTTTGAGGGGTGGATCCTGGAGAGGATGGGGTTGGGGAAGGGAGGAGCCTCGATGGAGTCATAGACTCCACCTTCCAAAGCAGTAGGGCTTTTTGTAGAAGGGACTCCTTTGCATATTAGGCTACACTCCCCCTGATGTAGCCAGTCCTCCTGGAGCTTACAGCAGGCCCTGTGAGAAGAGCCCTGTAAGGAATTCTAGCAGGACCTCCTTTGCCTATTAGGCCACACCCCCCCGATGTAGCCAATCCTCCTGGAGCTTACAGGGCTCTTGGTACAGGGCCTACTCCAAGATCATGGAGGATTGGCTACATCAGGGGGTTGTGACTTAATATGCAAAGGAGCTCCTGCTATAGGCCCGCCAAGCTCCCAGGCCGGCCAGGGGTTCTCCCACCCTGGAGGCTTCTAATCCACCAGCCCACATTGGGCCAGTGGGGGGAACCTCCCTCGACACCGCCGAAGCGATGACATCACCCACAAGTGAAATCATTGCGCCAGAGACATCACACACCGGCCGCTCTAGGTGTTTCCAGGAAAACTCTATGGTTTTCCCGGATGCTCTAGCAATTTGGGAGAGGTAACTCTATGGTACAATAGGTACATAGGCGCAAAAAAAGTCTTGGCAGCCCTATCCTGCTACAAAAAAAAAAAAAAAAGCCCTGCAAAGTGGTAACTTTCTTCAGCAGAACTGATTTCTGTAACGTAGGGTTGCCAATCCCCAGCTGGGGGCAGGGGATCCCCTGGTTTGGAGGCCTTCCCCCCGCTTCAGGGTCGTCAGAAAGCAGGGGGAGGGGAGGGAAATGTCTGCTGAGCACTCCATTATTCCCTGTGGAAATAATGAAGGATAAGGGCACCTTCCTTTGGGGCTCATAGAATTGGACCCCCTGATCTGATCCTTTTGAAACCTGGATGGCATTTTGGGGAGAGGCACTGGATGCTATGCTGAAAATTTAGTGCCTCTAGCTAGAAAAACAGCACCCCCCCCCCCCAGAGCCTCAGATACCTGTGGATCAATTCTCCACTATAACCTACGGGGAATCGGTCTCCATAGGGAATAATGGAGTCCCCAGCAGACATTTCCCTCTCCCCCCTTCCACTTTCTGGTGACCCTGAAGTGGGGGGAGGGCCTCCAAACAGGGGGATCCCCTGCCCCCACCTGGAAGAATTTGTGTGTGCTTGTATGAGCTCTTGAATACTTTTCTGATGTAAAAATTTTGGAAGAACTTCAGACTCCCCTCTTTGACATAAGAGATTTGAAACGGCACGGCAAACATCAGCCGGCTTCGGGGTCCATTGGAGGCGGACCTTGTGGAGTCTTCCGGAAACGGACTTTTAAATGAAAACGCGATACTTCTAGATACAAGCGCTCTTTCGCACCTGAGCGCTTTATTGTTGGCATTAATTACCCTATGAAGATTTGTGTGTGCGCTCATGCTGTAGATCTGACAAAAAATGACCTACCCTGTGAAATGTCGTACGAATGAGGATGTGTTAATATCGCTGTATTTAAAATTTTGACACATTTGTTGTTGGTATTGAGTGTTTTTTGTTATTAGATCATGGTATATTTATTGGTTTGCTATCTCCCCGTGATTCTCCCTCTTTATATTGATGCCCATCTGGGGATTGGCAACCCTCGTCCAGTAACACCCAAAAGACTCACGAAAGAAGAAGAAGAAGAAGAAGAAGAAGAAGAAGAAGAAGAAGAAGAAGATGATGATGATGATGATGATGATGATGATGATGATATTGGATTTAAATCCTGCCCTCCACTTCGAAGAGTCTCAGAATGGCTCACAATCTCCTTTACCCTCCTCTCTCCCACAACAGACACCTTGTGAGGTAGATGAAGATATTGGATTTATATCCTGCCCTCCACTCCGAAGAATCTCAGAGCAGCTCACAATCTCCTTTACCTTCCTCCCCCACAACAGACACCCTGTGAGGTAGATGAAGATATTGGATTTATATCCCGCCCTCCACTCCGAAGAGTCTCAGAGCGGCTCACAATCTCCTTTACCTTCCTCTCCCCCACAACAGACACCCTGTGAGGTAGATGAAGATATTGGATTTATATCCCGCCCTCCACTCCGAAGAGTCTCAGAGCGGCTCACAATCTCCTTTACCTTCCTCCCCCACAACAGACACCCTGTGATGTAGATGAAGATATTGGATTTATATCCTGCCCTCCACTCCGAAGAGTCTCAGAGCGCCTCACAATCTCCTTTCCCTTCCTCCCCTACAACAGACACCCTGTGAGGTGGGTGGGGCTGGAGAGGGCTCTCACAGCAGCTGCTCTTTCAAGGACAACCTCTGTCAGAGCTATGGCTGACCCAATGCCATCCTAGCAGCTGCAAGTGGATGAGCGGGGAATCAAACCTGGTTCTCCCAGATAAGAGTCCGCACACTTAACCGCTATGCCAAACGGTCTCTCCAGAAGCTCCTATCCTGCCCCAAATATTGTTATTCTTTAAGATGTCCATGGGCCCTTGCTGTTTTCTGCTGCTTCAGACAAGACTCTCACAGCTACCCATCTCAGCTGACATATCCTACCAAACATCCTGCAGAATTGTCATGGCATCAGCCCGTGAGATTAGTTTGATATTTCCATTTCAGCAAATAATAAAATCCACCATCTTTATGCAGCCTCTGCCTCCCTCCATATGTTCCCGGTTATTTTATTAGCACTTTATCTTTTTCCTCCCTAATTTGATACACACCAAACAAGAAATCTAATTCCCAATGCAAATGAAATGAAAAGCAGAGCAGATATGGGGGGCTGGATGTGTGAGAGAGAGGTCACAGAGAGAGAGATGCCCTCAAACCATTTCAGTTTTGACCGAGGATCACAATCTGCTTATTTTTTTTTTGTCTCGCTGTTTAATAGAGGTTCATCCTCAAGA